>NC_084490.1:64522455-64758159 GCF_030035675.1 Rhineura floridana
AATAGTCTGACTGGAACATCACAGTTGCTTCCCTTCAAGAGATTGTAGGATCATGTTGCATCAAACAGGTCATCCCCCAAACCACCAGGAATCAGGGCAGGGCAGCAGGGCAGTCTCTTTACATGCCCAAGTAGCTCCATGTGCAACCTAGCAGTTGCCTGGGTGACTGCTCCTGATGTCAGGGGCTGCCAGTCTATGGTTTACTTGGACAGGAGAGTCTCAAGTGTGGTGATTGGAATGCCATATCATTTAGCAAAGTCCAAGTCCATAAAGTTACTGGATGCTCCTGAATTGACCATGGCAAACACTTGGATGCTTTGGCCTGAGGGCAAGCCTAGATGAATTGGCAGGTGTAAAGCGGTGGGATAAGGCCGACTTGAGGTCCCTGGCTTACAGTTGATCCCAGCTCATGGACCTCTATAAGAGCTGGGATTTGGAGTTTTCCTGAACTGGGGTCTTCTCCAACTTGGATGGGCATGCCTTTGCAAGTTGTCCCACCTTCCCACAGTAAAAACACAACCCTTCTCTGCTTCTCCACCTCTGTTAGGCATGGCCATTCCCCCTATCTGCATGGGCTTCACCCTGACTGGGTGGAGGTTCCCACACTGGGTGAGAAGTGCATGCAAGGGAGTGGTGTGGGAGGCAAGGCTCAGGCTGCCTCAGCCTTGTGTTCTAGGTGATGACCTTCAAGTCTACTGTCTATCTGCAGGCACAGCTGGATGGGCTCTGATAAGGTGTCCGATGGTGGGGTTTGCACCAATTCATCGAGGATCTTGCTGCTGAGGCCATTATGGTATTGGTAAATCAAAGCAGACTCATTCTAGTCCAGCTCTTGGGCCAGGACATGAAAAGTGCTGGTATAAGTCCTGACAGAGTTCTTGCCCTGCCACAGGGTTCCCGATTGGCAGGCCACGGTGGCCTTCTGCTGGGAGTCCCAAAAGATTTCCGCCACGGCCTCAACAAAGTTATCATATTGGGCTAGCATGGGGTCTTTCCGAAGCAAGAGAGGTGTTGCCCACTGGCCAACCTCCCCTTCCCAGAGGCTGATGATGAAGGCCACTTTCAAGGAGTTGTTGGGAAAATCTGACTGCCGCACATGAATGTAAAGTTTGCACTGATCAATGAATGTGGTGAACTGCTCGCTCTTCCCACTGTTACGGAGGGACAGTCCCATGGGGGCCTTCACATGAGGTGCAGGCACTGGTGGGGCTGGGGCAACCCTCTGCTGCAAGACTGACACTTGATTTCCAAGCTGAGTCACTTGCAGGTGCAAGGTCTGATCTCCATTCAGAGGGTCTGGGTCTCGGCTCAAAGTTTCTGGAGTTTGAATAGCACAATATCAAAGGCTCTCTGATAGTCCTCCCCTATACCGCCACTCACTTCCATCTCAGTGATGAGGTCATTGGGTGGAGGAAGTGGTGGCTGAGTCAAACTGTCCTGCCCGAACTTGAAGAGCTCAGACTCAGACATGGCTGTGGTTTTTCTTTTATTGTAGTAAGAGAAAGTTTCAATTCAATGCACTTCATGAATCTACTTACAGCTTACTCAGAACTCAGCATCTCTCTAGGTCTAACTAGGCACAACTTCACTGCACTAAGACGTTGACTCAGCAACTACTTCCCCGCTCACTCACCTTAAGTAAGCCTGGGCAGGCACCTTACTTGCATGTGCTGTCACTGTTGGGAGTGTGCATGCAGGTGAAGACTCCACCTCAACTGTTTCTGTTGAATTTCCCACCACATTCACCTCCTGGTGTGAGGTGAAAGCATAGTCCCCGTTACCATCCCGTCTTCCCCCTCAGAGGGAGGAGGGCTGCCTGCAGGCAACCTCGGCGTAGGGAGAGGTGAAACATCAGGCTGGGAAACAGCTGGCTGGTCAGGTTGACTCTCCACAGGGATATGTGGAGCTGCTGGGGTTGAACTGTCCAAGTCCAGAGCTGGGGTGCCTTCTGAGTCTGACTCCCCACTCAGTCCCTCACTGGCCTGAACATCCCACTCTAAGTCCTCCTCCTCCTCCACTTCATTCTCGTCTATCCAACCCCCTCTAGCAGGGCTTACAACAGCTTCCCTCTATACCATCTTCTTCCTCCTCCTTCTTTTGTAAAGCTCTCCTCACCCTCCAAGCCATCCTGGTGTCTTTGCCTCTTCTCTTTTTCTCCTCTGTCACTCTCGTCCCTAGCCTCTTCCTCCTTCTCCCTGCCTGGACTTAGCTCAGGCACTCCCATATGGCAATGTTTTAAAAGCTGCTGAACACTCTCTGCATCCTCCTGACACAATACATTTCCACCGACCTGGATTCCCTCACAACCATGAAACAGCAGTAATGAAATTGGGTCCAAATTGATATTCTTCAAAAAGTTTAAACAGATAAGTCTGTTTAAAGGAATAAAAAGCTTTTGAAACATCGAATTTAATAGCTAATGATTTGTTGTTTTTACATTCAAGGATAATGTTCAATAATCTCCTAGTTGGATCAGAGATCTACCAACATCTGATGACGCCTGTCTGATCTGGGCAGATTACTGTTGGAGCAATAGAACTCAACCTATTGGCCAACACTGCTGTAAAAAAGACTTTTGTAGATTCAAGAAATTAATAGGTTGAAATGAATTCATATCATTAAGGTCTTTCCAGGCTTAGGAATCAAAACAATATTAGATTATTTCCATGAACATGTATTTGACACCTCACCACCTTTCCATGTTGTATTAAATAATGTTTCTAGCTGTGAAACCAAAATCTTTTTTTTAATATAAAAGTTGGAAGAGAAGCCATCAGAATCAATCATCCTATTACAATTCACAGAGCAATCCAACTTGCTGGAGGCCAGTGGGAGCAAAGCCAGTGGAGGCAGAGCTGGTGGAAGGGGCCGCCACATCCACCTGCTGCTTGGAGGCCTCTTGGAGGGGAGGACACTGGCTGTGCTGGTAGGGCGTGGCCGAAGGAAGCAAAATACATGTTTCCTTCCACCACCCCTTTTCCTAGAATTTATCATCCTGATCTCCAAAACTCCCCCATTATTGTTTCTAACTCTTGCCTTTTATTTGTTAATACTTCTGGTTTCTTTCCTTCAAGGGATCAAAAGCCTTTTGCCACTCTGCTATCAAAGAGGTTCTTTTACTCCATTATTATTTCCATTAATGCAGCAGATGACTGTGACACATCTCCTTGAGGATTCTTAGTGTTTTTGGTGGTCCCATGTTTGGGGAGCAAAATTCATTGCACCCCATTTCTCCTTTGCTTTCTCCAGTGCTTTAATCCCGGGCACAAGCTCAGCTATTTCTTTGGCCATCTCTATAAACAGAAATGGATAGGACTGGAGGTAGTCTGTTTTGGGGTAGGATTGTCATAAGTCCCTCACCTATTTCTGTGTAGCCTTCTTAGGGCCCATTACGAAGCTGAACGTATTTATATTATTCAGCACCACTATCACCGTTAAGCCTATCCTTAGCTCAGTGCTGGTTGTAACTCTGCTTAAACTGCCCCAGCTTCTTTGCTTGCCACTGCAAGCCACACTCCCCCCTCCCCATCAAATTAGACCACCCCATTTCATTGCCTCCTCCCCTTTATCCTATTCTGCAGCTCCTTTTGTGCATGTGCATGTACACACACATACACATACACACACACACACACACCTGTGATGACATGTTGCTGTATATCAAGATGAATACAGTCTTAATAACAAGCCCGTCATTTAGCTTTAGTTAGAGAAAGTGCAGTTCAGTTGATGGATATTGTTTGTATATGGGTGTATGTTTATCTGTTCTGAATTATTACATTGAATCTGGAACTTCATGGTGAAGACAAAACATGGTACCAGAAGTGAAATACATTATGTGAGGGTACTACGGAATATTTGAAGGCTCCACATCCTTTATCTTTCTCACCCGAGGCAATTGAGGAATGGAAGTGGGAGCTGTTTGAGAAAGGGAAAAGGGCTGTTTTAAAGAATGGCAGAGGTTTGAGTGAAGCGGGAACTGAGGGACACTAAGAAAAAATGGTGGCTTTAAAGAATGGTAGAGGTTTGAGTAGAGTCAGCAGGCATTTGGGAAGGGAGTTGGGAAAGGCTCTGTTGTGTTAGTTTCTGTGCTGTACCCACATCTGGTATTTCTCCTTGTTAAAAACAAAATTAAAACCACAACCCCTCAATGTTCCTCCCTAAACTATTCAGACCTCTCTCATTTTAAACCACCACTTTCCCTCTGTCATTGTCCCTGCATTCTCTCCCCCATGCCACAGCCACTGTTGTTGTGCAACTTGCCTTCTCTTTTGCTCCCCTACCCCACTCTGAATTCATGCAAATCCAAGGACTGTGAAGAGGCACAACAAATCTTCCAGTGGGGACTGAATGTTGGCATTTTACATTTTTATTATATGTAAGATGTAATGTCTATGAAGAATGAGAAAAAGCAAATATATGAATAAACCTAACATTCAGCAACTAAACTAAATGGTCCTCCATTAGCTATACCTTGCTGAGGACCTTGTTGAGCATATCAAGCAGTATCATGGGAGATGTGTTCCTTACCCACTATTTATTTGTGTGCAGGGATTTATATACTCTCTCTCTCTCCACACACACTCCATTCTGTTCCTTTTAGGCACCCACACCTTTACTTGCCTTCATATTCTTTGGAAAGATATGAGCATGCATTACACCTGCTACTCAAAATACTGGTACATAGACAGCAAACATTCTTCCCATGTTGGGTAGCAAAGGCTCTTTCTATATTAATGTTCTCCTTCAGAAAATGTTTCTCAGTAAATTCTCCACAAAATATTATGTGGCAACATTGAAATGATCCATCCTACAAGTATCCTTACTTGCTCTCTTTTTGTGCTTGAAGCTGCTTTGCTACAGATTGATAGTGTTTCCAGGCAGTGTCAGCAACACTAGCAAAGTTACACTGTTTTGATATTTTCTGACTAGCAAGTTAAATGGCAAAAAAAAAAAGTTTATAGGTTCCTTGAGAATTTTCACGGAGAAGAAACCTGTAATCAGGCCATTTGGAGCTTTGCTTAGTTGTTGATAGGAGTCATAATTATGTTCTCCCCTCGCCCCCAAATTGTGTCTGAGTGAAATCTATCTACAATCTGGTGGCAAGCTAAAATATTCATGTGTTGCTTCCCGTCATTGCCACATTAGGAACTGATTAGCATATGGAGTAATAGAATAAATTAATCTTGTTTGTACAAAAGATAAAAGCAACGCAGACCTTAAAGAAGGCTGGACCATTATTAGGGCATGGTAGATTTCTGGGATTTCAAAACAAGTTAATAGAGTATGATATCACCACAGGGGAGGGGCCATGGCTTTACTAGTAAAGCACATGTTATAAAATATAATATTGGTCATACCATTCAAAATCATCTCCAGGCAAACCTGTTGGCTCATTAGAGGCTGCAGATATTTTTTTTTTCTAAAATAAAATTTAAAGCAAGTTTGAGAATACGCTGTTAGGCAAAATAGCCAATTAGGGATGCTAGGTCAGAAGCATCCCAAACCCTGAGATTTCAGGAGTCGCCTTAGTGATGCCATGGGGTGGGCCCTAATGATGTCATGAAGCATCAACCACAGTTGGTTGGAGCATACCACTCAAACAAAAAAAATGCTCTGATTGGAAATTAAGATAGAAAGCTAAATGAGGGTGTTCCCAGGCCAAGCTGAAGTGACAAGATCATTCCTTCTCACCTGCTTAGGGAGCCTGGGTAAGGAACATTTAATCTAGCCTACTTGCTTCTCCCAAGAAGGATTTGAGTGCCCTCAGGCCAGGTCAGTCACTAGAAGGCCATTGTAAGAAGAAGGGAACCTAGTGCTGTGGAGATGTTAGATAGGAGCAGTGAGGAGTAAAGACGGATGCCCCTGAAGGGACCAAGCCTCATGGAGCTAAACAGGACTTACGTCCGAGTAGATATAGTTAGAATTATGCTATTGGTAATGCTTGACTAGGGATCCTCTGCAAAGATATTGATAACAAAGCAGGGTTAGCAACCCCTGCCTGGAATGCCCTACCTGCCTTTTAACATGGCTGCTCCAAACTTCTTTAGAGACTTCACTGCAGGAGAGAGGTTTGAGAAATGAGTAAGGGTTAAGAAGATTCTCTACCCTTTCCTGCCTAACCTATGGGCTGCTATAAACTCACTTTGACAGCCAAACCAATTCCAGTGAGTAATAATTGACAAAGAGAAAACACACATGGTTTGGTCTACCTTCACAGGCAGCAGCTTGGGAACAACAGCAATTGAAGCCACATTTCTCAGTATGTGAATTCTTTTTCATCATTATTGGGCAAGAAACAAACTATCATGTAAATAACAAGGTGCATCATCAGTGGGTTTAATGGGGTTGAACTGAGAGCATGGAAGCTTGTTGCTTCTGTGGATGTAAGTGAGTAAGGTCAGAGGTAAATGAAATGCAAATAGAAAAAGGAAAACAAAGGAAAGTGATGATTTCCTATATGCAATACCATACCAACCACAACAAGATTCCTATGAGTAAGGCAGAAACTCAGCATCCCACAACCAGTCAGTGTTCCTAACGAAAACTAAAAAAAAAACTGGCATCCAGTCAGTCATGATGACAGAAATCCCCATGCAGCACAACCTGACCTGGGGGCTGCAGTTAGTGTAGAATGCTCTGGCATAATTGCTGACATGAGTGAGACCCTATCAGCACAATACCTCTCCTATGAAATCTGTACTGGTTGCCAATTTGTCAAAAGCATGGGAGAGATCCTTCAGAGAAAGGCATTTAAAGATGCTATCTACGTGCTGATGCTTGATCTGTCTCTTCCACCATAATGTCTGTCAGGGATGGGTGGAACGGCATGGTGGTGATGATGATGATGATTTCTTACCCACCCTTCACCATAAGATCCCAGGGTGGGTTACAGCAATTTAAAATATAATATTAAAATCAAATAGAATATATATATGGACCCACCCTATTCTATTAACTGTAATTTGCTTTAAGCGGATTTTAATATATTTTATATTGCTGTAACCCACCTTGGGACCTTATCATCATCACTACCACCACCATCATCATAGAAACTTAGATGCCTTACTCAATTTACTTAACAATTAAGTGGTGGTATTTTTATCAGCCTCATACTCCATCACAGATTCAGTCCCCAAACTCAGTTTGTGTTCTGCTCCACCATCCTAGGTGGAAAGGTAGTTGTGGGCAAAAAAACCCCTTCTCCCTCTCACTGGACTGAGTCCTTCATGATGTGGGGAGGGGTCTAATGCAGCCAGGGCCTGTAAGGCAGCTCCTGAAATGCAGTAGGAAGACTGCAGAGAGCTTCATGGGTTGCAGAAGTTATTTTTTTAAAATCACTTGATTGCCTCGTCCAACTAAAGCAAGCCACCCAACCTAACCCCACAAATCTGAACCAACAGTTGCAATGGATTTTTTTTTTTTAAGAATATAAAAGCCCTTGGTCAACTCATCTGGAAATGAAAGCACAAAAGCAGGACTACAGCTGAACGTCAAAAAGACTAAAGTGATGACAACAGAAGATTTATGTAGCTTTAAAGTTGTCAATGCGGACATGGGACTTGTCAAGGATTATCAATACCTCAGCACAGTCATTAACCAAAATGGAGACAATAGTCAAGAAATCAGAAGAAGGCTAGGACTGGGGAGGGCAGCTATGAGAGAACTAGAAAAGGTCCTCAAATGCAAATATGTATCACTGAACACCAAAGTCAGGATCATTCAGACCATGGTATTCCCGATCTCTATGTATGGATGTGAAAGTTGGATGGTAAAAAAGGCGGATAAGAGAAACATCAACTCATTTGAAATGTGGTGCTGGAGGAGAGCTTTGTGCATACCATGGACTGGGAAAAAGACAAATCATTGGGTGTTAGAACAAATTAAACCAGAACTACCACTAGAAGCTAAAATGATGGAACTGAGGTTATCATAGTTTGGACACATAATGAGAAGACCTGATTCACTAGAAAAGACCATAATGCTGGGAAAAACAGAAGGGAGTATAAAAAGAGGAAGGCCAAACAAGAGATGGATTGATTCCATAAAGGAAGCCACAGATCTGAACTTACAAGATCTGAACAGGGTGGTTCATGACAGATGCTACTGGATTCGTAGGGTCGTCATAAGTCGTAATCGACTTGAAGGCACAGAACAACAACTACTCATCGAACTAAGGTAAACCAAGCCCACCCACCCCAAACAAATCTCAGCATTCTTTCTGGCTGCTTCCAAAACCAGTAGAAAAGCTCCACCCCTTTCATGGGGAACGTATGATACATCTCAAACATGAGGGGAGGTTGTGGGGCACAGGTTTAGAAATAGCCAGAATATGTTATTTATATATAATACTAGGGGCTGCCACCCTCACTCCACTTGCCCACCCCACCACCTAACCACAGGAACATGAACCCAAGTTATCCCCCACCACCCTTGCCAAACCCACAAGTGCCCCAGGCTTTGTCCTGTGGCTGCCACTGGTGCCTCTGTCACCTTATGCCTACCTTGCCTGAGTGCCTCACACCTGCTTGCCTTCCTCATCCACCCTTCTGGTTCCCTACCTACCTGCCTTGCTAGCTCACTCAACCACCTCATGGCGGCCAACCTCAATCATGCTCACTTGCTTGCCCCACGCCAGCCTCTGTCTCCCTCCTTCACTGGCTCAGCAGGCCTTAAAGTCTGTCACCACGCTGTAGTTTGTAGAGCCTGGAGGTGCAGCTGCAAAGTATAGCATGATGAAGCATAATAATTACATTTTTATGCATATAGGAGATAATTTATTGTTTTGCTTTTTATAGAAAGAACCGACAAAGTAAATATCAATATATACAAAAATACTGAAGTTTTGCCTTGAAAAGTGGCAATTTAAATACGCATACGCCTTTCACCATTGCCACGAGGCACAAGGATTTTATAAAACTTCCATAAGAAGTAACTCGCTGTTAACACAAGGTCAAATCTATCTTGAACATTTTGTTCAACAGAAGGCTCAAGATCAAAAGAAAAAAGTATGTCAATTTTATTGCCCCATTTTAAATGTACTGTAAATGATTTACAGAGAGGGTTTGTAACCTCCCTTCCTTCATCTGCTGTTCCTTTCAGCTCACCATAAAATTTCTTTTTATATTCATTTTTTGTGCATGCAAGGTTCCTATGGCAACTCCCAAGAAATACTTCTTGCTAACCTTCAAGAAAAAGACATGTTTTGATAAAATAACCCCATCATCTATGAAAATCGTCTGTTTTGCCACTATCCGTTCAGCTTGAAGAAGATCTGCAGTACTGGAAACTAATATTTCTGTGTCTTGCCTCATTCAATGCTCTCTTGGTGAATTCCAGCCATTGTGCTTAGGAATCTTCTTCTTTCTGCCACCACCAAACACAGTAGTGGCAGGGAACCTGCCTCAGGGAAGCAGCTCCCATGCTACTGGGTAATTATGGGCAAGGGACCTTTACTAGGGCCTGTCATATGGGTCTTTTCAGCTTGCCCAACAAATGGCAATGTTTGAGTGATGACTGGCTCTATCACAGACACATGGAACTGCACAACAGGGAAATAGCTGGCTCAAAGGTATGAGCAGAAGTAATATCATCAAAGGCACTTTCTCAGCAATTGGCTCGGACAGGTAAGAGCCAGTGAGGTGTGCATGTGCAATGGATACCCAGTTCAAGCCTTGCTCAGCCCTGCCGCTTGCTGGTTGACCTTGAGCTAGTCATGATTTCTCAGCCTAACTTACCTCAAAGGGCAGCTATGAAGGTAACACAAGGCGGGGGAAGAACTGTGTAGAAATGTTGTATTTTAGGCTACTTTGAGGCTTGTAATTCTTTCCTCAAATAAAAGGTGAGCATTATGCCCCATAATTCAGCTCCTTGGAATCCAGCTCCTTTCCCTTCCCACCCATGCGGTTTATTGGCCTTGTGACATTGAATTTGCTCCTATCTTCTTTTCTCTTCCTTCCCTCCTTCCTCTCTGATGTCTCATCTGTCTGCCAAAATGAGATTTAAGCTCCTCGAATTAGTGGTCTTTTGGAGGTTTTGTTGTTGTTGCTTATATTACAGTATATTAATTTTGAATTAATAATATTAATATCAACAACAATAATGCAATACAATTCACCATCACATCCTTTTCTTCTTCTCCTCTCCATGCTGTCCCAATGCAGGAGTTCCCTACTGCCAGGAGCACTCCTATGAGTGGAAAGCTGCTGTGTTGATGATGATGACGTACTTGCTGGAGGGCTGCACCCATGTACCGAATGGCATGCATAAGGGGGAAAGCTCATCTTATTCAAACTGCGTAGCTATACAAAACTCAAAGCCCTACCTTATTCCTCGTCTGGTGGATATGCCCATTTTGAGATCTCTGCTGTGAATGTGAATGATATGTGTACACAGCTAGGCAGAGCTTGGAAAAGTTACTTTTTTGAACTACAACTCCCATCAGCCCCAGCCAGCATGGCCACTGGATTGGGCTGATGGGAGTTCTAGTTCAAAAAAGTAACTTTTCCAAGCTCTGCAGCTAGGCTTCCACTTGATTTCAGGTCAGTTTACAATGTTTAACTACAGCACTGCCATATCTGCTGTGGCTGGATGAAGTACAATTCATAAGACTAGCTGACAAAGCTTTCGGAGAAAAAATCAGTAAGTGCAGCCAAGAAGATGTGAGATTTGGTGTCTCTGTAACCCAATCTAAATTGATCACCGTGCTGAACTGCAAAGCAAAAAGTAAGGCTTTTTCAAGGCCATTCTGTATTTTAGCATTAATTATCTCAGAGTGTGGCTCCTTTTTTTCCTTTTGTTCATGCTGAAGTTAAGAAAATACTATTTTTCTTAAAATTATTCAGGAACTACTTCTGGGGTAGCATTATTTTTTTTTTTGCCTTACATAGAAGCTATTCTATCACAAATATGATGGTTTTTACATGGCCCATTGGCCATGCTCTCAACAGTTCCTTATTATGTCTAAGATAAATGTGTAGTAGATAAAGTTTATTAAAATTAAACACTTACATTATATAAAAAAGGTTGCTTAATGGAGGAACAGATGGTTAATGGGCTGTGACTAGCCACAGATGAGTTTGTGACTATTACCACATGAATCTATCAGCAGATAGGAAAATGATTCTGGACAAGGACCAATTGCCCAGAGTCTGTACACTATCTAATTTTAGGTTATCTCTCTCCCCCCAACCCCTGATAACATGAACAAGATGATCGAGTCATTTTGCTGCAAACAATTGAACAGAACTGACAAATTCATAAGGCTTCAGACCATGAAATCCCAATTGGTCCAATCACAGATCCATTTATCATGCCAGTAGAGATGTTATTAAACTACAAGCTATCGTCATTCCTACTGTGATAACTGCGGCTTGGGAGCGGGCCAGTTCTGCCGCAGAAAGAATTCATTTCAAAATTTTTCTTTAGAAAATTTTGCACATTTTAAAGAGACATTGCTTTTCTAAAATAATTTGTTGTCTGATTTATTTTTTACAATGCATACGGTTGACAAATGGTAAGAACAAAGCTTTAACAATAAAGGGTTGTAGTCTAGGGCTGTAGAGAAACCATAAATCAAAAAATCATGATGCTGACCCAGTAATTCAAAGGGAAACAGCTTCATGAAATCCCACACATGTTTTGTCCCCAGCTTCACTAAACCATTTTCCTGCTTCGTCAGCACATTTACATAGGAGAAAGTCCCCTGAACTCATTGTTCAATCTCTGATTCTTCCTTCCCTCTCAAAAAGAACAGACTGCATGGGACACATTTTAAATCTTCGTGTCTGCTGTAAGAGATTCTTTAAAAAAAGAAAAGAAATCCAAATTATTTTAAAAAAGCTTTCTAGTATTTCAGGTTTAAAAATAGGATTATATGAAAAATTATACTGTGATTTTAGAAATTTAACAAGCCTGCATCAATCTCTGCCTTTTCTTTTGAAGACTATCCAACACTGCACCTTTCAAATAAAATGAGCTGGTGGAGGAATGACCCACCCGCTCTGTAAAAGTGTTTGCTTCTCTATATACTCAACTGCTGCCCATTAGAATGACAACCTGCAGGGAGTAGCAAAGGAGGTCACCAATTTGTAAGGTGACAGCCATTTTGAATTTCCCAAAATTCAAAAGCAACTCAGAACCAGACTTTCTGGGGAAAGCACGATGGCAGACAGCAGCTGCTCTGATTCTTTTCCCCTCAAAGGATTTGCCTCTCCAGCCAAACCAAGAGAGGTTATTTCAAGGTGAGAGAAATAGCTGAGAAATGTTCTTTGCTGATTTGGTTTTCTAGTTTGTTGTCACCAAGGGTGACTTTGCACTGGCAGAAAACTTCCACTTGCACAAGACTGGGCACCCAATTTCTGCCAATCCCCATCCACTGCAGCCTCCATACCCTTTAAAAAAGCTGCTCCTGAAAGTTGGGGAACCCTCTGAAATAGTATGAGAGATAGACTGAAGAAGGTAGGGGAGAGTGCTCAAGCCTTGCATGAACAGAAGCATTTTCCATTAGTCCAAAACCACCACTGGGTACGACCTGCAAGGAACATTTTAATACTTGTTCCTCTTTCTTTATTTCCCAGTTAAGGATACTATTAAATACTGAGGTTGCAGTTCTATACATACTTATATGGGAGCATGTCTTATTGAATTCAGGATCAGGTGTACCATTTGTTTGTTGAGCCAAGCTGAAATTGATATGTCTACATTTTATTAAGTGTAATTTAGGGAACAGAGTGGCACTGGGGAGACCTCAATTCAAATCCCTACTCAGCTATGGAGCTCTGCTTGTCCTTGGGCTAACTGTTATCTCTCAGCCTAACCTATCTCACAGGATTAATGTAAAAATAAAACAAACAGGACCCTGTAACAAAATGTTGAGATGCATCACTGCTGTTTGTGTGTTACCTGGGCCTGAAAAATTAGAGTGCATCCAAGACAGGAGTTTTACTCTAAAGTGGGTCTCACTTCATGTGCATTAAAAAAAAGTTTGAACATTTAAAAGAGTGAACATTTAAAAGTGCAACTAGTTGCATCTCCATCAATGGTTCTGGATCACTGTGAGTGGAACTTCTGCAACACGGAGCCTGTACTAGGCTTCCTGCACAATTTAGAACTCTGGCAGATCAGGGAAGACTTGAATTGGCATTAGTATATTGATCGGATAATTCCCATACATGCTGCCCTGAACTCCCTAGAGTAAGAGTGGTTTCAAGTGTGAGAGATAACATAAAAAGACCCCTCAGCATTCCAGTTTGCTTCTTGGTTTCAGCCATTCTAAACTTGACGATTCAGTCATCGTGTTGTGAAAATGTAAAATAGACCATCTTGATATAAATATTAAAATTTTATATCAAAACATATCCTAAGTGATGTTCCTAATACATTTGCTCACTACTTTAAATTATACTTTCATTAGTATTCCTCTTGGCCAGGATGACTTAAAATACAGAATAATCTGTTGTAGTCAAACACTGAAAAAATACTATTACTGGTTGCCACAGTTTACAAAATTGTGCATAATTAATGTTTGCTTTTTGATGAACAATTAATTTAGTAAATAATACCATATCCTGTATCTTTATCAACAAGTCTATTTTCTTATATCCAATATTAGATTTCCTTTGTCTTGGGAAATTAATTCTCACTGTAGTTATTAAAATAGATACTAAGCATTTAAAGGTTTGAGGAATTAACATTTTGTAGTGATGTGAAAAGCTGTACCTGATGAACAACATCTTCCTGCTATATAGCTTTTAAATGTGTAGTATAACACCTTGAAATCTTAGGTTAATGCATCTAGATCAGAGCATGTCACAAGGAAAGAGCTCACTAGATGAGACTGTGTTTAGCACACCTTTGAGGTTCATGTAACGAATATGTGCCATAAGCTACAAGGTATAAGAACATAGATCCATCCCACTTCATTAGTCAATATTGCTTGAAGGATTGATTCATTATTTCCCCCCTCTTTCTGGTTTTCCTTCCATAGATTTCATATGGATAATAACACAGTAATAAAACCAGTAACATAATACACCCCAGAAGTAACAAAATGCGGCATATAAATAAATAAATAACCCATAGCTCTATAGAATCTCCTTGACAATTTTCACAATTTATTTACTTTTTTATGATTACTTCAGAATTCTTTGCATGCTTCTCCTGAACAAGAAGAATCTCCAAGTTCATCTCTGAATTTCACTCTTGGTGAGAATTCTGGTTCCAGACCTAAATATTGGCTTAGCCCACTGACTGGCATGTTCCGTCCATAATTGCTCTGAATTAATGGCAGAATTGGTGAAACTGAACAAATCCACCTCAATAACAAAAATTCACCTTATCAAACATAGTGTTGTTTTGATGGTTTTGGAACCTTTTTGTCCCCTTCACTGTTGCTTCTTCTCAGTGCCATTTAATTTTGCCAAACCACATGATTTTTGTTTATCAGTTGGAAAGTCATCTGGTCTAACCCCTTGTCAATGCAGGAAATCCATTATTTTGACAATTAAGTGGTAAACCTTAAAAATAAATGCAGCATTCCTGATAGGTGTCCATCCCATCCTCTGCTTAAAAATATATAATAAAGGAAAGTCCACCACTTTCTGAGGCAGTTTGTTCCACTCTTGAACAGCTTGTATCAACAGGAAGTTCCCAGTGTTTAGTCTAAATCTTTCCTCCTTCCCTACCACCATCACCACACACACACACAATTTGAACCCATTGGTTTCAGCCTACCTTTGGAGCAACAGAAAACAAATTTGTTTCATCATCTGTTGGACACCTTTTCAAATATTTGAAGATGGCTATCATATCTACTCTTAATCTTACATTTTCCACCCTAAATATACCCATGTCTCAACCCTTTCCCATGTGGTCTGGTCTCCTGGCCCCTCATCATCTTCATTTGTGCCCTCTGGACACATTCCAGTTTGTCAATATCCTTTTTAAACTGAGGTGTCCAGAACTCAACACAGTTCTCCAGGTGAGATCTGACCCCCCAAAAATAGAGTGGTACGATTCTGTCTTGTGATCTGTTGAGGCAATCTAAAATTGCATTGGTCTTTTATTTCACTGCATTGCACTGACAACTCAAGTTTAGTGTGTGGTCTACTAAAACCTCTAGAGTTTTTTCATGGTGTCAGCTATCCTGTATTTCAGCACCTGATTTGTCCTACCTAAATGCAGAATTTTACATTTATCTCTGCTGAAATTCATTTTCTTAGCTTTGATCCAGTTCTCCATCCTGTCAAGTTCATCTTGGATCCTATTTCTGTCTTCTAAGGTATTAACTGGAGTTCTGTGTCATCTGCAAATTTCATGAGCGCTCCTTTGCCCAAGTCATTGACAAAGATGTTAAACAACACTGGACTTGGGAAGAACCTCTTGTCAGTTCTCTCCAGGTTGATGAGGAGCCAGGTTGATCTTTGATATCACCATAATTGACAAATCATGTGGGTCACAACAGCAATGGGATTAAATAGCAAATGAGGCTGAGGATTGTGAGGGAAAAAGAGGAGAAAAGTGACATTGAAATCAACAGCATTTTTTTTGAAAAGTGCCAACAATAACTGAAGAAACAGTTGTCAACACTCATGAAAAGAGACATGAAATGAGGTAACTTTTGGCTGAGCCTTAATTTCTTCACAAGTCCTAGTCTCCCAGCAAGATATCTAGTGGTGGTAAGAAGTGGTTTACTAAAACTAACAAACTGATTTTGTATTATTATTAGTAGTAGTACCTAAGAAAAGGATATTGGTGTTGCAGTTGATCACAACCTGAATGTGAGTCAGCAGTAATAGTTTAAGAGTGATGTATGGGAATGGTTTCAGAGGAGGGCAACAAAGACGATTAATCAAGTCCTTTGAGGAAACACTGAAAGAACTGGGTATGCTTAGCCTGGAGAAGAGAAGACTGAGGAGATACATGACTGCACACTTTAAACACCTGAAGGACTGTCACATAGAAGGTGGCAAAGACTTGTCTGCTGCCTAAGTGGGCAGGATTACTTCAAATGGACTTAAGGTACAGGAGAGTAGGTTTCAACAGAACATTAGGAGAAATTTCTGAAAGGTAAGAGCAGTTCAACAATGAAGTCACTTACCAATAGAGAGTGGACTCTCCCTCGCTAGAGCTCTTCAAGCAGAGACTGGACAGACATCTGTTGGAGACGCTCCAGCTCTGGGTTTCCTGAATGGAGCTGGAATTTGAGCTAATGGCCTACAAGACCCCTCCAACTTTACAATTCCCTGTGGGCTGGGAATGTGGGAAAGCTCCTGAAAAATTCCACTAGTCTCACAAATCTTTTGTTTCTTTGAAAACTACTTGACAGTTTTGCACAATGTTTTGTGCAGGCAATTCTGTAAAAGATACCCATAGGGATTGTTATTGGTATCTCTCCCTTCTCCCTGCCCTGCCCCCCGCATTTAAACAGTGATGAATGCCATGGGCATGGATAGGTTAAGTTTCCATTTCTAGCAAATACATTTTTTTTAAAAAAACAGTGAGAAGCCTAATAATCTAATTAACAAAGCAATGAACCAAAGATGTTATGGCTTCATCTTAATTTATGTTCATTAAGAGTTTTTTTTCCCCATTCTCATGATTCATTATCTCACGGGAAAACATTAGATCATCTGCTTTTTCCATGGTTGTTAGCAGCTAAACAAAAGGCTGAGAACACAGTCAACATATAAATCAATTTCCAATATACAATAAATCATACAGGGCAGGCCAATTAAATGATGGATGTTGTTTTTAAATAGGAATGGTGTGTATTGTTTGGGAATATGTATGATAGTCACAACTTGGAGGATAGCACAAAAGGGAAGAGTTTGGGAAAGCAGAGTTGGCTGAGAAGACCTTCTAGGGTGCATCTTTCTGCATCCATTTCTGTCCATCAGGAATTATGGATTTGTGAGTCTCCCCTCTTCCCTCAAAAGTGGAAAATAACTCAATTTTCCCCAAGTCACATGGAATTTGATGCCCTGCTCTCTCTTTCCTATGAGCTCCATAACCCCTCTTCCCATCTACCTAAAGGTAAAGGTGTCCCCGCACTTGTAGTGCGAGTCGTTTCCGACTCTTAGGGTGACGTCTTGCGACGTTTACTAGGCAGACCGTATATATGGGGTGGGATTGCCAGTTCCTTCCCCGGCCTATCTTTACCCCCCAGCATATGCCAGGTACATCCACGGATGGATGGAAGGCTGAGTGGACCTCGACCCCTTTTACCGGAGATTCGACTTCCTCCTTCCATTGGAATCGAACTCCGGCCATGAGCAGAGCTTCGGCTGCATTACCGCTGTTTACCACTCTGAGCCACGGAGGATCTTCCCATCTACCTAGCCCCCTTCAGTCTCCATAGTCCCTGATTAAAAGCCTGAAGGCTGCATGCTGGAGAACACTGGGGGGGGATACTTTTTTTTTTAAGGTAAATGCTTTAAAACTGGGGGGGAAAACCCTTTCAAAATCTCTCCTTTTTTAAAAACAACAACAACCCATGCTCTCCCGTACTCTTCAGGAAGTCTTCAGACCAGCCACACTTCCTATAAGTGTATTGTTTGGAATATGTTTGAGTCCTAGAACATACATGGAAGGACCTCATGGCATCCATCTCCTCTCACAGTCATTTCAGGAAGTGCGGGAGGCAAAGGAGCACTGGAGTCCAATGGAAAGCTGTTTTTAAAAAGAAGTTAATCCAGGAACACAAATCACTCAGCCAACCTTGTAAAGATTTTTAAAAGGTAAGAGCAAGAAAAAACAATCCCCTGTGGATATTTCATAGAAGCTCTCACCCCACCTTCCTCCAGCAAGTGGCAGAAAAATGTTGCATGCTTTTCAGGAACAGAAGAGTTTTGTGAAATGTGGGCAGGGTGTTCAGCACTTCTCTAATCTAAACTGACACTCGGCTGACAGTTCATAACCCGAGCCCACAAAAGCAGAGAAATATGGCTAGTAGACATACAGACTTGTGTGTCTATTGAGACCAAGAAACACAAACTGGGCCTAGGAAAGTCACAGCAGCAGCTACTGCTACTACTACCACCACCAGCAGCAGCAGCTAGGTAGGTTAGGCTTGCTCAAGCATAGCTATATTTTTGGTTTCTGCTGTGAGCCCTTCATACCACAGAGATTAGTAATAGTCATGATGGCTATGACTCTGTTGAACATACTTGAGAAAAAAATAGTCATGATGGCTATGCCTGTGGGATGTATTTGAAAAGAAAAAAAATAGTCTGAAGTATTATTCCCAAAATGACTTCATTAATGCTCCATTGGTCTACAAACTGGAGTAATATCCTTTGCATATATCTACTTTCCTTTAAACATTAAAGGAAATTTTAAGCTGTGTTTTGAAGTACCGCAAAGCAGCAGCAGTGAGGACACTCTGTGGATGCTCTTGCCCATAATGCTTCACTCTCACAAAGGGCCCCTTCTCCAGAGTGAAGCTGGGAGTGCCCACACCACCACAGTCAGTACAAGTAGGTAGAGGGGTAGGGAGGATGGAGGTGCAGCAGCAGAGGGTGAGTAGGAGGTTGAAAGAGGCAGGAAGAGAGTGGCAGGCAACAGTGTTGTCTGGCTGGCTCACTCTGGCCTCACTCTGGCACTGGGCGGTTGGCCTTCTGGACAGTGGATGGGGGCACACCATATGCTGCTCCACCCGATCTGCCTTCTTAGGTGAGTGTCACATTCCACCTCATGAAGGGCTGATCCTGTTTGGAAAGTGTTATTTGGGAACTTCTGTTCCTATCCTGACGTGTCTGGACCTAGAACCAAGAACTCACAGCTTTGCAGATATGGTAAGCCATTAGGGCTACATACTGAAGCATTTCCCTGGGCTGTACAGTAAAGGTTTTCTGAATGCTGGGATGACTTCATCTACACAGACTGCCCACTGGTTCTCATCACCAGGAAGAGCTAAAAAAAATCCTGTTCAGGCTGGTACTTTGGCTGGGCAACAATAGTGCTCAATGGCAGCTGACCCTGGGCTTGACCTCCTGGTGCTGACCCCAGCATGACTCCTGGCTCCCAACTACTGGCTCCTGCTTGATGGCTGCATACAGTTCAGCACTGAGAGGGTTAAAAGTGAGCCCCAGGTCTCAAAAGGTTGATGGTGACTGCCTTGTATAATGCACATGAACCAAACAGGCAAAATGACTTTTCTCAGGAGGGTAGAGCTGAACTGCAACATATAGATGGCATGCAAATAAGCTGAATTACTTTTTTAAAAACTCAAGAAGTAGCTCAGCTCATTTCTAAGCCAATCTGACTTTGGGAGTAAGCCAACTTCTCAGCATATCCCATACTGCTCACCCCATCCCCTCTCCTCTACCTGCCCCCCATGTTCCTCAACTGCATTTACCAACATGAGCAGCAGCAACCATGCTCAAAGGTGAGTATTGCAGGTCCAATGGAACTCATATTTCTGGGTCTGGGTTTGGCAGTCTCTCTACTGGAAAGAGGCCATGCTAATTGTATGTTTGGTCTAAAAGGAGAAAATAAGTTATTGCAGTGATACAAATTTCCTGTTTTATTTTGTTTTGTTATCATTTAGTTGTAGCTTTGGGACATCACCGAGATGTTAATTATAAGGTGCCAGAATTTAATTTTCACATTAAAACTTCACAGTTTAGTTCCCAAAGCACCACCATTAATGGATGTGTGATGTAAACTTCTTGGGAGCAATGATGATTTGATGTTAATTTCTGTTTATTGGAAAGGAGATGGTAGATGTTTTATCAAAAGGTGGATGATGGTAACCAACAAGATATCATTTTTTTCTCCTACTATTGCAATTTCATATTATCGTATTTCCAAAATATAGCTTCAAACATGGGGCATAAAAACAAAGAACCGAACCAAAAATTACTTTGTTTATTAATAATATATTGCACATGCCTTAAGTAGTTTTATGGTGACAATCTTATCCTTTAATTTTGTTCGGTATTTGCAATGGACTATGGCCCAAGCAATAAAGTTGACTGACTGGTATATTACACAGAATTTCCCCAGAGTAATTGTGGTAACCATGATTATTATCACCATGATTTAAAATGCTCCATCGGGGTGCATAAAACTTTATATTGAAAGATAAGAAGGACTCAGTTTATTGAACTGAAAGACGTTTTAAACATCCCTAGATGATGTGACCCATACCTCTTTCCTTTAAAAAAAAAACCTGCTAAATTTAGTTTCAAAACTTCTTTTGCAAATTTGTTGATAGAAATGTTTTTAGATATATGTATTGCTTCACATTATAGCATCCAATGCTATTTGATATTTGTGTGCTCTCACATCCTCCAGTAATTGTGTGGCAGTTTGCGGACATGGGGCCCGAGATCAGAAGGAAATGCCAGTGGGGCCAAATGTAGGTGGTAGCATCTCCTGACCTCTAGGTTTCACATCTTATGCTGTTCAGTCCTATGCATATTACTTCAGATATCAGTCCCATTGAATTTAATGTGCATAGGATTGTGACTTACAGCAGGGAGGTCCTTGAGAGTAAGCCTCAGCATGTTCCTGAGCATACTGGGGCTTACTTTTGAGTAAATATGCATAGGATTGTGCTGTCAATCAGAGAGTGAAAGAAGTCAATAGGCAAATAGTATGGAGAACCAGAGAAGCGAAATATGAACTCAAACAAGAGACTTTCCAATTTAAATTCTTCACACAAATTGTGCATGTATGAAGCGATCAAATATATTTAACCAAGGGGAAAGGGGGAGGGACGCTTCTGAAACTGACCTACCTCCCCTGACTTAAGAAAATGCCATCACATGCATAATATTATGTATCTGTGCCTATACCTATCTACATACAGAATGATACGCACAGGGTTTTTTTAAATAAAAAAGACTGAATTTAAAACACAGGTACAAAAGGGAATCACAATAAACATGCCTGCATGTCAGCTAATTAGTTTATGAAGGGGTTGAGATGAGAACTAGATCAATGTTGAGACAGAAGCTTGAACTTATCCTTAAGCCAACTCATCTTGCTGTACTTGGAGTTTAATTTAATGGTTCTGAATAAAGAGCTGAAGGCTTTGAAGGTAGCTGCAGAAGAAGATAGCTACACAGCAAGACACATTCACCTTCATTCTTGCTCTACAAATGCCATATCAATAAAGAGAAAATCCTTGCCCCAGGAGTAATAATAAATGGGAATATTAATTACGATACAGCTCAGATTATACTTTACCATTGCTCTTTCCCCACCTTTTTGGAAACCGCTATGGATGTCTCCAAAGTTTGCCCAGTAGGGGCAGCCTAATCTTTTCTCTCTCAACAATGCCCATGGGAATGACGCTATATCTTCATGCTTTTCCCATGGAGTATTTGTGGTGCCGGAAGCCAGCAGAGTAAATGTTGCATCTCTGCCACTGCTTGATTCAGCAGCAAAGCTTGGGGAAGGGAGGGGGTAAAAAGGGAAAGCACTGCACCACCTTGTTTCCTAAAGATAACCCAATCCCCTCAAATATATAAAATTCACCTTCCCCTCTAAAATACTACCAGTATTTTCTCCAAACCCCCACCCCCCACCCACCCCCAAACCACTGAAAATAGCTGGGCCAAATAACTCAGTCCAGCACTACTTTGAAAGCTTTCAAGTCCTATATGAATAATACTACTATGACTACTGTGCCCCCTTGCCCTCAGTCTGTGGAATGATACCGCAGGCACCTCAGGGCCAGCACCAGACGGCTGAGGGCCCCAAGGGCCAGAGGGGCCCCTCAAGGGCCTGTCCTTAGGGTGGGTAGCTCTTCCACTCTGCGATGTGCGGCAGCGTCTGCTCCCGACCCTGCCATGGATTGCAGAGAGGGAGCTCCTAGGCACCCCCTATACAACCGTGCAGGCCCACAATGCCCGCCTGCATGCCCCACCTACCTCTCCCATTGTGGTGAATGCTGTGTGTGCTGTGCGTGCATACCTGCCATCAATCAAGATGGTAGCCATGGCTTCCCTAAGGGGCTGATGCCCCTGCCACCATCTTGGTTGATGGTAGGCATGCACACGCAGCGTGGCCACCATTCACTGTAGAGGGACAGGTAGATGGCACATGCAGGCGGGTGCCAGGCCTCCGGGGCAGGTTGTTGCCCAAGGGCCCAGTCATGCCTGGCGCCGGCCTTGAGGCACCTACTGTGGTATCTATTTACTCAAGCGGTTCCTGGTGTGTGATACCAGTTGAATGATTCTTAGCTACTGTGCTTGTGATACATTGTTTTTATTGGATGATTTGTATTGTATATTGACTTGTCTTTGAACCGTTGTTTTATTGTATACCACTTTGGTTACTTTTAATAAGAGGTGATATTTAAATATTTTAAATAAATAAATACTACTAAAAGGTATTAGTAGTAATAAGAGTAAACAATTGTTTATATGTTACATACGAATATTCGTATCTGTTTGTAAAATCCTTCCTGTCAGCAATTTCTTGGTTTTCATAAAGCTTTTGACAAGGTACCTCACCAAAGACTTCTGAGGAAGCTTAGCAGTCATGGAATAAGAGGAGACGTCCTCTTGTGGATAAGGAATCGGTTAAGAAGCAGAAAGCAGAGCGTAGGAATAAATGGACAGTTCTTCCAGTGGAGGGTTGTAGAAAGTGGAGTCCCTCAAGGATCGGTATTGGGACCTGTACTTTTCAACTTGTTCATTAATGACCTAGAATTAGGAGTGAGCAGTGAAGTGGCCAAGTTTGCTGACGACACTAAATTGTTCAGGGTTGTTAAAACAAAAAGGGATTGCGAAGAGCTCCAAAAAGACCTCTCCAAACTGAGTGAATGGGCGGAAAAATGGCAAATGCAATTCAATATAAACAAGTGTAAAATTATGCATATTGGAGTAAAAAATCTGAATTTCACATATACGCTCATGGGGTCTGAACTGGCGGTGACCGACCAGGAGAGAGACCTCAGGGTTGTAGCGGACAGCACGATGAAAATGTTGACCCAGTGTGCAGCAGCTGTGAAAAAGGCAAATTCCATGCTAGGAATAATTAGGAAAGGTATTGAAAATAAGAACATAAGTACATAAGAAGAGCCTGCTGGATCAGACCAGTGGCCCATCTAGTCCAGCATCCTGTTCTCATAGTGGCCAGCCAGGTGCCTGGGGGAAGCCCGCAAGCAGGACCCGACTGCAAGAACACTCTCCCCTCCTGAGGCTTCCGGCAACTGGTTTTCAGAAGCATGCTGCCTCTGATTAGGGTGGCAGAGCACAGCCATCACGGCTAGTAGCCATTGATAGCCCTGTCCTCCATGAATTTGTCTAATCTTCTTTTAAAGCCATCCAAGCTGGTGGCCATTACTGCATCTTGTGGGAGCAAATTCCATAGTTTAACTATGTGCTGAGTAAAGAAGTACTTCCTTTTGTCTGTCCTGAATCTTCCAACATTCAGCTTCTTTGAATGTCCACGAGTTCTAGTATTATGAGAGGGAGAAGAACTTTTCTCTATCCACTTTCTCAATGCCATGCATAATTTTATACACTTCTATCATGTCTCCTCTGACCCGCCTTTTCTCTAAACTAAAAAGCCCCAAATGCTGCAACCTTTCCTCGTAAGGGAGTCGCTCCATCCCCTTGATCATTCTGGTTGCCCTCTTCTGAACCTTTTCCAACTCTATAATATCCTTTTTGAGATGAGGCGACCAGAACTGTACACAGTATTCCAAATGCGGCCGCACCATAGATTTATACAACGGCATTATGATATCGGCTGTTTTATTTTCAATACCTTTCCTAATTATCGCTAGCATGGAATTTGCCTTTTCCACAGCTGCCGCACACTGGGTCGACATTTTCATCGTGCTGTCCGCTACAGCCCCGAGGTCTCTCTCCTGGTCGGTCACCACCAGTTCAGACCCCATGAGCGTATATGTGAAATTAAGATTTTTTGCTCCAATATGCATAATTTTACACTTGTTTATATTAAATTACATTTGCCATTTTTCCGCCCATTCACTCAGTTTGGAGAGGTCTTTTTGGAGCTGTTCGCAATCCCTTTTTGTTTTAACAACCCTGAAAAATTTAGTGTCGTCAGCAAACTTGGCCACTTCACTGCTCACCCCTAATTCTAGGTCATTAATGAACAAGTTGAAAAGTACAGGTCCCAATACCGATCCTTGAGGGACTCCACTTTCTACAGCCCTCCACTGGAAGAACTGTCCGTTTATTCCTACTCTCTGCTTTCTGCTCCTTAACCAATTCCTTATCCACAAGAGGACCTCTCCTCTTATTCCATGACTGCTAAGCTTCCTCAGAAGTCTTTGGTGAGGTACCTTGTCAAACGCTTTTTGAAAGTCTAAGTACACTATGTCCACTGGATCACCTCTATCTATATGCTTGTTGACACTCTCAAAGAATTCTAATAGGTTACTGAGACAGGACTTTCCCTTGCAGAAGCCATGCTGGCTCTGCTTCAGCAAGGCTTGTTCTTCTATGTGCTTAGTTAATCTAGCTTTAATAATACTTTCTACCAGTTTTCCAGGGACAGAAGTTAAGCTAACTGGCCTGTAATTTCCGGGATCCCCTCTGGATCCCTTTTTGAAGATTGGTGTTACATTTGCCACTTTCCAGTCCTCAGGCACGGAAGAGGACCCGAGGGACAAGTTACATATTTTAGTTAGCAGATCAGCAATTTCACATTTGAGTTCTTTGAAAACTCTCGGGTGGATGCCATCCGGGCCCGGTGATTTGTCAGTTTTTATATTGTTCATTAAGCCTAGAACTTCCTCTCTCGTTACCACTATTTGTCTCAGTTCCTCAGAATCCCTTCCTGCAAATGTTAGTTCAGGTTCAGCGATCTGCCCTATATCTTCCACTGTGAAGACAGATGCAAAGAATTCATTTAGCTTCTCTGCAATCTCCTTATCGTTCTTGAGTACACCATTGACTCCCTTATCATCCAAGGGTCCAATCGCCTCCCTAGATGGTCTCCTGCTTTGAATGTATTTATAGAATTTTGTGTTGTTGTTGGTTTTTATGTTCTTAGCAATGTGCTCCTCAAATTCTTTTTTAGCATCCCTTATTGTCTTCTTGCATTTCTTTTGCCAGAGTTTGTGTTCTTCTTTATTTTCTTCATTCGGACAAGAGTTCCATTTTCTGAAGGAAGACTTTTTGCCTCTAAGAGCTTCCTTGACTTTGCTCGTTAACCATGCTGGCATCTTCTTGGCCCTGGCGGTACCTTTTCTGATCTGCGGTATGCACTCCAGTTGAGCTTCTAATATAGTGTTTTTAAACAACTTCCAAGCATTTTCGAGTGATGTGACCCTCTGGACTTTGTTTTTCAGCTTTCTTTTTACCAATCCCCTCATTTTTGTGAAGTTTCCTCTTTTGAAGTCAAATGTGACCGTGTTGGATTTTCTTGGCAATTGGCCAGTTTACATGTATGTTTAATTTAATAGCACTGTGGTCACTGCTCCCAATCGGTTCAACAACACTTACATCTCGCACCAGGTCCTGGTCCCCACTGAGGATTAAGTCCAGGGTTGCCGTCCCTCTGGTTGGTTCCATGACCAACTGGTCTAGGGAATAGTCATTTAGAATATCTAGAAACTTTGCTTCTTTGTCATGACTGGAACACATATGCGGCTAGTCTATGTCTGGGTAGTTGAAGTCACCCATTACTACCACATTTCCTAGTTTGGATGCTTCCTCAATTTCATATCTCATCTCCAGGTGTCCCTGAGCATTTTGATCAGGGGGACGATAGATCGTTCCCAGTATTAAGTCCCTCCTGGGGCATGGTATCACCACCCAAAACGATTCTGTGGAGGAGTCCGCCTCTTTTGGGCTTTCGAGCTTGCTGGATTCAATGCCTTCTTTCACGTATAGTGCGACTCCGCCTCCAATACGTCCTTCCCTGTCCTTCCGATATAGTTTATATCCAGGGATAACCGTATCCCACTGGTTTTCTCCATTCCACCAGGTCTCGGTTATGCTCACTATATCAATGCTCTTCTCTAAGACCAAGCACTCCAGTTCTCCCATCTTGGTTCGGAGGCTCCTAGCATTAGCATACAGGCACTTGTAAGCAGTGTCTCTGTTCAAGTGTCTTTGGCACTTGTGGTTTGGCCTGCGGTAATTTTGCTCTTCTGAATTTATATCCTGTGCCCCTGCTCTCGCAATGCCTACTTCTAGGCCTACCCCTTTTAACATTTCATCATTTCTTTGGTTTTTATCCCAGGGGGGAGGTTTATTCTGAACCGGACCTTTCTCAGCTCCTGTCGGCTTTCCCCCCTCAGTCAGTTTAAAAGCTGCTCTGCTACCTTTTTAATTTTAAGTGCCAGCAGTCTGGTTCCATTCTGGTTCAAGTGGAGCCCGTCCCTTTTGTACAGGCCCGGCTTGTCCCAAAATGTTCCCCACTGCCTAACAAATCTAAACCCTTCCACCCGACACCATCGTCTCATCCACGCATTGAGACTGCAAAGCTGGTCCTGTCTGTCTGGTCCTGCGCGTGGAACCGGTAGCATTTCAGAGAAAACCACCTTGGAGGTCCTGGCTTTCAGCATCCTACCTAGCAACCTAAATTTTGCTTCCAGGACCTCACGGCTGCATTTCCCCATGTCGTTGGTGCCAACGTGCACCACGACCACTCACTCCTCCCCAGTACTGTCTATCAAACTATCTAAACGACGGGCGATATCCGCAACCTTCGCACCAGGCAGGCAAAACACCTTGCGGTCTACACGCCCATCACACACCCCACTGTCTATGTTCCTAATGATTGAATCACCCACTACAAGGATCCCTCCACCCCCTGGAGATATATCCTCGGCACGAGAGGATAGCTGCTCATCCCCCAAGGAATGGGTCCCTTCTAAGGGTTCATTTCCCTCTTCCTCAGCTGGATGCTCTCCTTCCCCGAGACCATCATTCTCCATGATAGCAGGAGAGCTATCATCGTTGGATTGGGACACAGCTATAACATCCCTGAAGGCCTCCTCCACGCACCTCTCTGCCTTTCTCCGCTTTTCCAGGTCCGCCACCTTGGCCTCAAGGAAATGAAGTCGTTCCCAGAGAGCCAGGAGCTCATTGCACCAAGAGCACACCCACGACTTCTGTCCAACAGGCAGATAGTCATACATGCTGCAGGCGGTGCAAAACACTGGAAAGCCCCCACACCCCTGCTGGCTTCTTACCTGCATAGTTTTGTTTAAGGTTTATTGTGTCAATGGGTTGGAGACTGCGGTTTAGTTGAGGTTAGGGAACAGACGGGCAGAGTGGGGGGCCCTGGCCTCCTCGCCCTGCTGCCGAACTCACTCTGCTGCTTAACTCGCCTTGACGCTTCGTCAGCTGGGGCCTTGATGCTTCAGCTGGGGCTCCCTCTAGCTCGTGGATAAAACAGCCGATATCATAATGCCATTGTATAAATCTATGGTGCGGCCGCATTTGTAATACTGTGTACAGTTCTGGTCGCCTCATCTCAAAAAGGATATTATAGAGTTGGAAAAGGTTCAGAAGAGGGCAACCAGAATGATCAAGGGGATGGAGCGACTCCCTTATGAGGAAAGGTTGCAGCATTTGGGGCTTTTTAGTTTAGAGAAAAGGCCGGTCAGAGGAGACATAAGTGTATAAAATTATGCATGGCATTGAGAAAGTGGACAGAGAAAATTTTTTCTCCCTCTCTCATAATACTAGAACTCATGAACATTCAAAGAAGCTGAATGTTGGAAGATTCAGGATAGACAAAAGGAAGTATTTCTTTACTCAGCACATAGTTAAACTATGGAATTTGCTCCCACAAGACGCAGTAATGGCCACCAGCTTGGATGGCTTTAAAAGAAGATTAGACAAATTCATGGAGGACAGGGCTATCAATGGCTACTAGCTGTGATGGCTGTGCTCTGCCACCCTAGTCAGAGGCAGTATGTTTCTGAAAACCAGTTGCCGGAAGCCTCAGGAGGGGAGAGTGTTCTTGCAGTCGGGTCCTGCTTGCGGGCTTCCCCCAGGCACCTGGTTGGCTACTGTGAGAACAGGATGCTGGACTAGATGGGCCACTGGCCTGATCCAGCAGGCTCTTCTTATGTTCTTATGTTCATAATCTGAGTCAAGGAAATGGCCTTCAACCAGTTCTGGGTACATTCGGAACACATTCACAACATACATTTATTCCACTATTATTCCACTTTAAACAGTCATAGCTTCCCCCAAAGAATCCTGGGGGGTGTAGTTTGTGAAGAGAGCTTTGAGTTGTTACAAGGCCCCTATTCACTTGACAGAGCTACAATTCCCAGAGTCCTCTGGGAAGAACTTACTGTTAAACTACTCTGACAATTGTAGCTCTGTAAGGAGAACAGAAGTCTCCTAATAACTCTCAGCACCCTTCACAAACTGTCCTTCCCAGGATTCTTTGAGGGAAGCCATGATTGTTTAAAGTGGAATAATAGTGGAATAAATGTGTGGTGTGAATGTGGCCTTGTACTCGCCCTGAAAGAGCAGGTCTACTATGTGGGATTTCTCCTAGATACAGTCTTGTGTCTATAGTCCCATGGCCTCTTGGGCACAGAGCACCTTTCATCAGCTATGACTGGCTCGTCTGCTGAGACCGCTCCTGGAATGGGTAGTCTAGTCACAGCTACCTGTGGGAAGGGTTATAGCTCAGTGGTTGAGCTCATGCTTGTATGCAAAGGGTCCCAGGTACAATCCCCAGTGTCTCCGGGTATGGCTGGGCAAGATCCCTGTCTGTAATCCTGGGGAGCTGCTGTCAGTCAATGTAGACCAGCCTTCACCAATCTGGTGCCCTTCAAATGTTTTGGACTACAACTCCCATCAACCCCAGCCAGCTCAGTGTGGAATTCCCTCCCCAAGTAAGTCCATCTGGTGCCAGACAAAACCCAGATCACCCAGACATATTGTACTGTGTCTGATCTCTTTCATTTATGGTCTCCTTTAAGTGTGTTGCATTTTAAATGTTATGTGGTCTGCTTATAATGTTGTAAGCTATCCTGGAATCAGTTTTGATTAAAGTTCATATAATTTTAAATACATACGTACATAAGCGTGAAGTGGGAAATCCGTCATCTCCCTTAAAAAAAAAAACTATAAAAAGAAGCTGGGGGTTTAGATTTTGATTGAAGCAATGGCACAGAGGAAGAAGGTATTTAATTCTTTCACCATGTTTTTCTTTGATCTAAATCACCCCCACCAAACCTCCTAGTAGACCCCTGGGTAGGAAGCACCATACAGTAACCTGTATTCCCCCTCCCCTGGTGCAATGAGGCTTTTAGAAGTTTTGGAGAGTATTAGATCAAGAAGACCACAGGTGGAAAGGGTTAAAACTTCCTATTCCTGTCCCACAACTTTGCTCCAATCAAAATCTGCCATCCCACTCCGCCATGTGTTTATTATTAGTCAGGACATTGAATTACAGTTCTCCCATGTCACATCTGTTTGGTACTTATAACAAATCTACCTTTTTACATTTAAGTAACAACAAAAGACAAAGAGTTTTGTAAAAAACAGAATAATACAAGCCACACCTTTCCATTTTTCATGTTTTTAATTTATGGCAGACAGGTTTCTAAAAAGTCATTGTTTGTTAAGACTGAAATAAATTCAGTTTATCCATTCATTTCTTTAACAATAAGAAGCTTAAAAATGTCATTGTTGTTATCTTTTTCTGCATCTGAGATCAATGAAGCATTTCATTTCAGCTCAGTCACCCTAAAATGCATAAGCAAAGTTCCTTTGAACCTTTTAGGAGTTCTTTGAAATGTTTTTCTTAAGACTGCCTAAAGTTATTTAGGAGGGGTATATGTGTGTGTTTGAAGTGCCTTGGAAGTGGATCCACGGGGGTGCTCTCTCTTTTAATGAAAGCACATTTTTTTCCTAGCATACATTACCTGAGTGCTTATGTCTTGCATTTTGCATGAGTTATGATAATATTTTTCAATGATCAAAAGGAATCTTATCTTGTTCTCCAGACTTATTTAGTCTTAGATATGTACCATTAAAAGTAGCAATGGCATGAGTATATTCCACAGATTCTTTTTATCAGTCATCCGTCACATTTTCTAAAGATTTCCTTTACCTAGAAAGACTCTAGTACCTGCATTTTGAAAGTATGCTAATTTAAGGGCAGAAGCATGTTTCTGATTAGCAAGTATTTCCATTTCCTTTTAAGAGTCTAGTTTTCCTTTGATCATATTTATAGCATATTTCTCTCCCTTGATGAGTTTGTAATATATTTTTAAAATAAAGGAAAATACATCCACTTTGTTGTTAAAGTTCAATGAACTTGTTCAGTTGCAAAAAGAGGTTTAATAGCATAATAGCAGCATATTAGTTTAAGATCACACAATCACCAACAAAGTGCAGATATCTTCTGTGGGTCCCCCACCTTCAAAGGTGAGGTTGGTAATGACCAGAGGACCCTCTCAGTTGTGGCACCTTGTCTCTAGAAACTCACTTGGCACAAGTTACATGTCCTTTCAGTGTCAGATGAAAACTCTCATGTGTGGTAGATTTCTGAATCCTTTTCCTTTTTTAAAAGAAGTTTAATTTCTGCCAATATGCTACATTATATTTAATCAGTGTATTTTCCCCCTAACTTATTTATGATAGATTGTAAGATAATTGCTGGTTGAACTAGCTGGGCATAAATTTATAAAATTAATCATCAACAGGAGCAATCTTTCTGTTTCCTGACTCCTAACTGAGCAAAGTAGAGAGAGCTGTATACAAGTGAGCCAGCTCTCAGAGAGTGGGTGAACAAGGAGAGCTAACAGGAGTTTGGCAGCAAAGTTCATTGCGGGATCAAGGGGGAGGTCCCTAATAAAAAAACTCTTGTAATGCCCAGTGGGACTCTCCTGTTAACTTTCAAGGAGGCCAGGACAAAGTACAGGTCATTCCCATATAAGTAGAAAGACAGAAACAAAAGGTAGTAGATACAATGGAGGGAAAGGACACTCCACTGATGATAACCTACAAGGTGTGTGTAATGTTTGTTTTCTTGCCTGAGAACAACATGGTGTACACGTGCAACATGTGGAAGCTGCCTGTGCTGTTGAAAGAAAAAGTGAGAGATCTGCAGCAGCAGGTGGCCACGCTCGAGTATAAGGGAAGACGAAGACCTCTTAGACAGAATACTGGAAGAACAGCAAAAACAAGTACAGGAGGTGGAAGAACAACAGCAAGTTGAAGCAGAAGATGAGAATGTTGAAGATAAGAACAATGAGGTGGAAGAAACTCCATGGAAAAGCATGACAGCAACAGCAGAGCTAGAAGGCATCTTGCACGGGTGGAACTATGGAAAGGCTTCCATGCACTTTAGGATGAGGCTGGAGGACAGCCTGCAGAAGAAGGATTACGGGACAGTAATAGTAGTGGGAAACTCCCTACTGCATTGTATTGAAGTCCAAGTATGCCAAGAGGACCCATGGACTTCCCAGGCATGCTGTCTCCCTGGAGAATGGATTAGAGATGTGACAGAAGAGTTGCCAACACTCATAAAGCCCACTCTCATGTATCCCTTTGTTCGTATCCACGCGGGAATGAATGATACTGCCACAAAAGAGCTACAAAGGAATTACGTGAGACTTTGAAGTGCTGGCAAAGAAACTCAAGGACTTTGGGGCCCAGACAGTTTTGCCATCCATCCTTCCAGTACCTAGAAGAGGAGCAGAAAGGGAAAGAAAAATACTCAGGGTGAATGACAGCCCCACCAAGAATATCTGGATTATAATAAATGGGGCAAGGAATAAGAGGAACATGGTGGTTGTTGTCTACTACCAACTACCCAATCAAGGAGAAGACGAGGATGAAACTTTTGAAAAAGAAATTGCCAATGTTTTGAGGAGGCATGACATAATAGCAATGGGAGACTTCAATTACCCCGATATCTGTTGGGAGAAAAATTCTGCCAAACATGGCCCCTCCAAGAAATTCCTGACTTGGGTTGCTAATAACTTTATCCTACATAAATTGGAGGAAGCAACTAGAGGGTCAGCTATCTTTGACTTGATGCTAACCAATAGATATGACTTGGTGGATGAAGTGGTAGTTACGCGGACTCTGAGGGAAAGCAATCATGTTATACTTCAGATTTCTTTTTTTATTATTTTAAAGGAAGCAAAAGCTAAGAGTAGCCATATGTGTGCCCTGGATTTCAGGAAAGCCAATTTTAATAAACTAAATAATAATAATATGTAAGGTTCCATGGCAAGTGAGCCTAATGAGAAAAGGAGTCCAAGATGGGTGGGAGTTTCTAAACAAGGAAATTCTAAAGGCATAATGGCAAACAATTCCACCAACAAAAAAAGGGGGAAGACAGCAGAAGAAGATAATGTGGCTTCACAGAAAGCTTAGAGATGACCTGAAAACAAAAAAAGGACACATACAGAAAATGGAAGAAAGGCCAGGCTACAAAGGAAGAGTACAGATAGGTTGCACAGAATTGCAGGGATGGTGTCAGGAAGGCTAACACTGAGAATGAGCTGAGGTTAGCAAGAGATGCCAAAAGCAATAAAAAAGTTTTCTTCAGGTACATCGTCAGGTACATCCACGGTAAAAGACAGAAAAGAAATGATGGTTCAGCTACTCATTGGGGATGGCAAAATGATTACAGATGACAAAAAAAAAAGGCAGAAGTGTTCAATTCCTACTTTGGCTCAGTTTTCTCCCAAACGTGGGTCTGTGGCCCTCCTGACAAATGTGAAGGGGCAGGATTGCAGTTTGAGATTGATAGATAAATAGTCAAGGAATAACCAATTGCTTGGATGAATTCAAATCTCCAACACCTGATCAACTGCATCATAGAGTAAGGAACTGGCTAAAGAACTCTTGGAACCATTGTCTATTATCTTTGCAAAATTGTGGAGGATGGGTAAAGTGCCGGCTGTCTGCAGGAAGGCTATAATAATAATAATAATAATAATAATAATAATAATAATAATAATAATAAATTGTATTTTTGAGTCGCTTATCTGTCCGAGCTAACAGACACTCTAGGCGACGTACAACAATGTAAAATACATATACAAGTTAAAAACCACAATCATTCATTCATCTAAAACATCCTTCAATTAATAAATCATGAAAACTAATCCCCCCCAGAAATCCCATAGGCCTGCCTGAATAGCCAGGTCTTTAAGGCTTGGCGAAAGCCCATCAGGGAGGAGGCATGTCGAAGATCAAAAGGAAGCAAGTTCCAGAGGGTGGGGGCCACAATCGAAAAGGCCCTCTCTCTGGTCCGCACCAGCCTAGCTGTTTTGACTGGTGGGACTGAGAGAAGGTCTTGTGAGGCTGATCTTGTCTGGCGGCATAATTGGTGATACTGGAGGCGTTCCTTCAGATAAACTGGGCCAAAACCATATAGGGTTTTAAAGGTCAACACCAACACCTTGAATTGGGCCCGGTAAACAACTGGTAACCAGTGTAGGTCTACCAACACTGGAGTAATATGATCCCAGCGGCGGCTATGCGTAATTAAGCGTGCCGCCGCATTCTGTACCAGCTGCAATTTCCGGACCGTTTTCAAGGGTAACCCCACGTAGAGCGCATTACAGTAATCTAAGCGAGAGGAGACCAGGGCATGTATCACTCGTGGGAGCAGATGCACAGGAAGGTAGGGTTGCAGCCTCTGTATCAGATGTAATTGATACCAAGCTGCCCGGCTCACTGCCGAGACTTGAGCCTCCATGGACAGCTGGGAGTCAAGAATGACCCCTAGGCTGCAGACCTGGTCCTTCAGGGGTAATCTCACCCCATTAAGCACCAAGTCTATATCTCCCAACCTTCTCTTGTCACCCACAAGCAACACCTCAGTCTTGTTGGGGTTTAGTTTCAGCCTGTTCTCTCCCATCCATCCACTTACGGACTCCAGGCACTTGGACAAGGTATTCACAGCCAACTCTGGTGAGGACTTAAATGAGAGATAGAGCTGAGTGTCATCTGCATATTGGTGACACTGCAGCCCAAAACTCCTGATGATGGCTCCCAGCGGTTTCACATAGATGTTGAATAGCAGGGGGGAGAGGCTACTGCTGTCCCTGTCTTCAAAAAGGGAAAAAGGAGGAACTTGGAACTACAGACCAGTTAGCCTGACATCAATCCCTGGGAAAATTCTTGAGCAGATTATAAAGCGGAGAAAGGTTTCAGAAATGACTAAAAGTTAAGAAGATTCTGTACTCTTCCCTGCCTACTCTGTGGGCTGCTATAAACTCACTTCGACAGACAACCCAATTCCAGTAAGTAATAATTGACAAGGGAGAAAAAACACATGGTTTGGTCTCCCTTCACAGACAGTAGATTGGGAACAACAACAATTGAAGCCACACTTCCCAGTATGTGAATTCTCTTTTACCACTATTGGGCAAAAAACAAACCATAATGCAAATAACAAGGTGCATCATCAGTGGGTTTAACGGGGTTGAGCTGACCACATGGAACCACTGTTGTTGCTTCTATGGATGTAAGGGAGTAAGGTCAGAGGTAAATGAAATGCAAATAGAAAAAGAAAAAGAAGAGACAGTGATGATTTCCTAAATGCAAGTTTAGAGTAGGCTGATATTGGGTTCTCTTAGCTCATCTGGGGCTATGGCAGTGTAATTCCCTCATCCTGGTTCAGCCAGTGTAACTTCAAAAAAAGGGGTGTTCTGGGAGCAGGAGTGGGGCAAGGAGAGCAAACAGGAGTGTGACAAAGGAGTTTGACAGGGGATGTCAAGGGGGAGGTCCCTAAAATAAATATATAAAAAATAAAAATTACTAATTCTTCTTGTACACTGCACCGCATACCAGTGGGACTCTCAAGTTTACCCTGAAGTAGGACAGGACAAAGCACAGGCCACTCCAAAGCAAGTAGTCAGAAACAAAAAGTAGAAGAGAGTATGAATGGGAAGGATAGTCCAGTGGTTGTGACTTGCAAGGTGTGTGCCATGTTTGTTTTCTTGCCTGAGAACAACATGGCATACATGTGCAACAAGTGCAAGCTTGTGACACTGTTGGAAGAAAAAGTGAGAGGCCTTGAACGGCGGGTGGCCACACTGAGGACTATAAGAGAAGATGAAGAGGTCTTAGACAGAACGCTGGAACAACAGCAGCAAAGAGAAATGGAGGTGGAAAGAGCAACAGCATGTGGCAGCAGAAGAGGAGACTGCTTTGGAGAGGAACAACGAAGTGGAGGAAACCCCTTGGGAAAGGGTGACAGTTAGGAGCAGAAGAGCTAAAAGACACCCTTCATCAGTGGAACTATGGAACCGCTTTCAACCACTCGAGGATGAGACTGGAGGACAGCCTGTGGTGGAAGAATTACAGGAGACACTGTGCGACAACGAGCAAGAGGCTGAAGCTCAATCAAGCAGGGGCAATAATGTAGCTTGGGAACAACAGCAGTTTGTTTTTTGTTTGACTTTTATTTATTTATTTATACCCTAGCTATCTCCAGGTTTGATGACTGTAATGTGCTGCTCTTGGGCGAAAATCAGAAATTTCAACTGCTGTAAAACTCTGCTGTCAGGATATTTGTTGGGGTCAAACATTCAATGTTGCATCTGTCTTGTTTGATCTGAAGTTGCTGGTTCTTTTCTGGGCTTAATTTAAGGCTTTGGTTTTAACCTTTAGAACCCTAAATGGCTTGGTATCTGGGTAACTTCAGGACCATCTTTTTCATATGCTCCTTTCTGTAAGCTCTATTTAACATCTGAGGCCCTGCTCCATCTCCCACTGCTGAATGACCTTTTCAGTATCGGAACTCACTGTGCAAAGTGCCCTCCTGAGGAAGGGTCGTTAGGCCCTGCCACTTTATTCTTTTAGACATCCGACAAAGACTTAGCTGATCCCAAAGGCTTTTAATTGGCTGCTGTCTTTGCTTTGCTATTTTATGGAAACTATCACCAAGGCTGATGTTTATTTGATATTATTTAATTTTAATTTTATTTTATTGTAATTTAATATTTTGGATATTGGATGTTTTCAATTGGATCTATTATTATTGTATGGTGTTTTCATTGAATGATATTTATTTGTGCAAACCACTTGGAATTCAGTTTGTGAGAAAAGACTGAATATAAGCATTTTAAAGAAATGATAAATATTTATTTTATATTTTTGTAGGTGAACTTGAGTACCTTTAGGCTGGAAAGCAACTGAGAAGTACTATAAATAAGTCAATAAACAGAAAAAAAATGATTAGGCAGTGCCAATGGTGATTCTGTCTGATGACAGTTTTCCTAATTCTGAATCTCCTAACGTTCTGTCTCATTGCTAACAATATACTTGCTGGAATATAGTCTTGTCATAAGGCTATTTTCGGTTTGCTATTAAAAATGTCATCTCTGATAATAACTGTTCTGCTGGATTCTGATATTGATTGTAAAGGACAATTGGATTTTCAGATAACGTCACTTCCCCTAGTACACCTTGCACTACTGGTCTTCTTCCAACAACCAATACTTAGGTAGAAGGGGATTTACATGACGTAGGGATGAGCTATCAGTCCTGTAATGCTTCTCCCTTCCACCATGTTTTGACACAGAGTGAGAAAGACTGGGAGAGGGCAGAGTTCTGTCACAGATGCAGTGGTGATTTATTTATGTTAAATATTTATAGGCTGTCTTTTGGATGGTGTTTCAGGGTTTTTTCCCCCCAGGAAGGAGGTAGATCTTCATAAGTCTTAGAATATTAAAAAAGGCTAGGAGTGCCTTTTACCGGCTTCAGCTGGTAAGACAGCTGCGGCCATTTCTGGACCAGGATAGCCTGACCACTGTTGTCCATGCACTGGTAACCTCCAGGCTGGATTACTGTAATGTGCTCTATGTGGGGCTGCCCTTGAGGTTGGTCTGGAAGCTGCAGCTGGAGCAAAATGTGGTGGCGAGACTGCTCACAGGGGCAGGGTATCACCAACATGTCACCCCTCTGCTGAAAGAATTGCACTGGCTGCCCATTTGCTACCGGGCCAAGTTTAAGGTTCTACTTTTGGTGTGCAAAGCCCTATACAGCTTGGGACCAGGATACCTGAAAGACCGTCTTATACCTTATATACCCAGTTGATCACTGCACTCTGCAGGTGAGGGCCTCCTGCAGATACCATTTTATCAGAAGGTCCGTTCTGCACAACAAAGGAAATGGACCTTTAGTGTGGCGGCACCTACCCTGTGGAATTCCCTACCCTTAAATATTAGACAGACGACATCTCTGTTATCTTTTTGGCACCTGTTGAAGACTTTCCTCTTTCACCAAGCCTTTTACATCAAGACCTTATCCCAGTCTGCTTCTGTGTTGGAATTGCTTTTTAACATGCTTTTAACCCCCTTTTTAAAAACAAACAAACATGTTTTTTACCTTTTTTTAAAAAAAGAAAATGTCTTCAAAGCTTTTCTTAAAAATGTTTTTAAAGTTATTTTGTTTTAATGTATTTTAATGTCTGTTTTTATGATGTTTTAAAGTGTTTTTATTATTTATTTATTTATTATGAAATTTGTTAGTCGTCCATCTGGCTGGTTGTCCAGCCACTCTGGGTGACGTACAAGATAAAACAGTACATAAACAGTTAAAAATTTTAAAAAAGTAAAAACTAATCCGTCCCAAAAGCCTGCCTAAAAAAACAGGTCTTCAGGGTCCGGCGGAAGCTCATTATAGACGGGGCATGGCGTAGATCATTTGGGAGAAAATTCCATAGGGTGGGGGCTATTATTGAGAAGGCCCTTTCTCGAGTCCTCACCAGTCTAGCTGTTTTGACTGGTGGGATCCAGAGAAGGTCTTCCGAGGCTGATCTTGTTGAGCGGCATCCCTGTCGATGCTCCTTCAGATAAGCTGGGCCACAACCGTATAGGGTTTTAAAGGTTAAGACCAACACCTTGAATTGGGCTCGGTACACAACCGGTAACCAATGCAACTCCTTCAGCACAGGAGTGATGTGATCTCTACGGCGGCTGCCTGCAATCAGACGCGCCACTGCATTCTGTACCAGCTGTAACTTCCGAACCGTTTTCAAGGGTAACCCCATGTAGAGCGCATTACAGTAGTCTAGGCAAGTGGTGATCAGGGCATGCACCACCGGTGGGAGCAGATGATTGGGAAGGTAGGGGCGTAGCCTCCGTATCAGATGAAGTTGATACAGAGCTACCCGGCTCACAGCCGACACTTGAGCCTCCATGGACAGCTGGGAGTCAAGAATGACCCCCAGGCTACGGACCTGGTCTTTCAGGGGCAGTCGTACCCCGTTAAGCACCAGGTCTATGTCTCCCAGCCTTCCCTTGTCTCCCACCAACAGCACTTTGGTTTTGTCAGGATTCAGCTTCAGCTTATTCCTTCCCATCCAGCCACTCACCAACTCCAGACACTTGGACATGGTTTCCACAGCCAACCTTGGTGAAGATTTAAATGAGAGATAGAGCTGCGTGTCATCCACATACTGATGACACTGCAGCCCAAATCTCCTGATGATTGCTCCCAGCGGCTTTATATAGATGTTAAAAAGCATTGGAGAAAGGATAGAACCCTGTGGCACCCCACAAGTGAGGGGCCAGGGATCTGAAACCTCCTCCTCCAGTGCTACTCTTTGGTATCTCCCAGAGAGGAAGGAATGGAACCACTGCAATACAGTGCCCCCAATACCTAACCTCTGAAGGCGGTCCAAGAGGATAGCGTGGCCAACGGTATCAAAAGCCGCTGAGAGATCGAGGAGGACAAGGAAGGTGCATTCGCCTCTATCCCATGCCCTTCTCATATCATCTACCAAGGCAACCAATGCTGTTTCAGTCCCATGTCCCGGTCTGAAGCCCAACTGAAATGGATCCAGATAATCCGCTTCTTCCAAGTGTGCTTGCAGCTGTTTAGCCACCACCCGCTCAACTGCCTTGCCTAAGAATGGCACATTTGAGACTGGGCGAAAGTTGTTCAAATCTTGAGGGTTCAAGGAGGGCTTTTTTAAGATTGGTTTTATTATTGCCTCCTTGAGCGCTGATGGCATTACTCCCTCTTCAAGCGATGCATTTACCATCATCTTGATCCTCTCTCCCAGTCTATCTTTGCAGCTCATAATGAGCCACGAAGGGCAAGGGTCAAGTAGGCAGGTGGTCGGCTTTAGAGTTGAAAGCACCTTGTCCACTTCATCAGAAGGAAGAAGCTGGAACCAATCCCACGCCCCCGATGCAACACTGATCACCTCTGGCTCACTCCCTGTATCCACAGTGTACAGAATATCGCTTTTAATATGATCGATTTTATCTGCAAAGTGTTTAGCAAACTCGTCACAGGAGACCTTATCATGTTCCATCGGTTCCGGAGCAACTGGACCGACCAGGCTCCGGACCACTTGGAATAGTCTCCTGGGACAGCACTCTGCAGATGCAATAGAGGCAGCATAAAAATCTCCTTTTGCTGCCCTTATTGCCACATGATAGGTTGCCGCTGCAGCTCTAACATGTGCTCGATCGTCATCAGAGTGAGATTTCCGCCACCGGCGCTCTAGCCATCTCACCTCCCGCCTCAGAGTTCGCAACCGTGGGGTAAACCACGGTGCCATCTGAGTTCTATTCAGGGGGAGAGGGCATTTTGGAGCCACTCGGTTTAATGCCCCAGTGATCACAGCATTCCAGCCCTCCACCAGGGCTTCAGCCGAGTGGCTGTGTGCTTGCTCCAAAGTATCCCGAAGCGCATTCAGGAATCCATCAGGATCCATCAGACGCCTGGGGCGGACCATCTTAATGGGCCCTTCAACCCCACAGAGGGTTTGCGGCAACGAAAGGTCCATCCTCACCAGGTAGTGATCTGACCATGACAAAGGAATGATGGATGTATCCCCAATTTTCAGACCACTCCCCTCTTCTCCCGAGACAAACACAAGGTCGAGTGCATGACTGGCTACATGGGTGGGACCCATTGAAATAAGGTGCAGCTCCCAGGAAGCCATGGTTTCCAAGAAGTCCCGAGGTCCTCCAATGAGACTGGCCTCCGAATGCACGTTGAAGTCCCCCAATACCAAAAGGTTTGGGGACTGCACCCGTACATCCGAGACCACCCCCAGCACCTCGGCTAGGGAGTCTGTCGTGCAGCGCGGTGGACGGTACACAAGCAGAATCCCTAGACTGCCCTTTGGTCCCAACCTCCAGTACATGCAATCTGCTACCTTGGTCTCATAGAGTGGGGGTCTGGTGAGAACCAAGGACCTTCGATACATAACCGCCACTCCCCCTCCCCGACTACCAACCCTCGGCTGCTGTGCATACGAAAACCCAGCTGGGCACATGGCAGCCAGAATAGGAGCAGAGGCTTCATCCAGCCAGGTTTCCGTAATACATGCCAGGTCTGCGCCCTCATCCAGTGCTTTTTAGTGCTTTTGTTTGCCGCCCTGGGCTCCTGCTGGGAGAAAGGACAGGATATATATCTAATAATAAATAAAAATAATAAATAAATAAATAAATATTCCTCTCTCCCAGCAGCAGTACCAACTATCAATAGCTTTTGCTGGAAAGGTTCTCCAGGGTGGATATTCATCTAGATTTGGTCCCCCCCCCTCCAATTCTAGTGTGGAGTAGCGTTGACTCAGCAAACTTAGATCACTGAAGTGTAACATTAGCTTTGATGAGGGTTGCATTCCACTCTATTAAAACATATGAGATTTATTTATTTATTTATTTATTGGATTTCTTAGTCGCCCATCTGGCTGGCTAACCAGTCACTCTGGGCGACTTACAAAATAAGCAAAATTGCATAAAATGACACATCAATACAATAACATTAAAATCTAAAAGCAATTCTGTTAAAATCTAGCCCACCCCAAAGGCCTGCCTAAAGAGCCAAGTCTTCACGGCCCGGCAGAAACTCATGGTGGCGGGGATCTTTTGGAAAGGAGTTCCATAGGGTGGGGGCCACAATTGAGAAAGCCCTTTCTCTAGTCCTCACCAGTCTAGCTGTTTTGACTGGTGGGATAGAGTGAAGGTCTTTTGAGGCTGATCTTGTTAGGCGGCATAGCTGATGATGCTGGAGGCACTCCTTCAGATAGGCTGGGCCAAAACCTTGTAGGGATTTCAAGGTCAAAACCAACACCTTGAATTTGGCCCAGCAAGCAACTGGTAGCCAGTGCAACTCTTTGAGCACGGGAGTTACGTGATCTCACCGGCGGCTGCCTTTAATCAGGCACACTGCCGCATTCTGTACCAGTTGCAGCTTCCGGACCATTTTCAAGGGTAGCCCTACGTAGAGTGCATTACAGTAGTCAAGGCAAGAGGAGAGCAGGGCATGTACCACTGATGGGAGCAGATGATTGGGAAGGTAGAGGCGTAGCCTCCATATCAGATGGAGTTGATACAGTGCTGCCCAGCTCACAGCCGAAACCTGAGCTTTCATGGACAGTAGGGAGTCAAGAATGACCCCAAGGCTGCGGACCTGGTCTTTTAGGGGCAGTTGTACCCCATTCAGCACCAGATCCAAGTGCCCTAACCTTCCCTTGTCTCCCACGAACAGTACCTCGGTTTTGTCAGGGTTCAGTTTCAGTTTATTCCTTCCCATCCAGGCACTCACCGACTCCAGGCACTTGGACTGGGTTTCTACAGCCAACCTCGGTGAAGATTTAAATGAGAGATAGAGCTGCGTGTCATCCGCATATTGGTGGCACTGCAGCCCAAATCTCCTGATGATAGCTCCCAGTGGCTTTATATAGATGTTAAATAGCATAGGGGAGAGGATGGAGCCCTGAGGCACCCCACAGGTGAGACACCAAGGGTCTGAAACCTCATCCCCCAATGCTACTCTTTGGTGCCTATCATAGAGGAAGGAATGGAACCACTACAATACAGTGCCCCCTATGCCTAACCCCTCTAATAGGTCCAAAAGGATACTGTGGTCAACGGTATCAAAGGCCGCTGAGAGATCGAGGAGGATGAGGAAGGTGCATTCACCCCTATCCAACACTCTCCTCATATCATCCACCAAGGTGACCAAGGCTGTTTCAGTCCCATATCCAGGCCTGAAGCCTGATTGAAATGGATCCAGATAATCCGCTTCCTCCAAATGCGCTTGCAACTGCTTCGCCACCACCCGCTCGACCGCCTTGCCCAAGAATGGTAAGTTTGAGATTGGGCAAAAGTTGTTCAGATCTTGGGGATCCAAGGAGGGCTTCTTTAAGATTGGTTTTATTACTGCCTCAAGGTCTGATGGCATCACTCCCTCTTCCAAGGACGCATTTACCATCACCTTGATCCCCTCGCCCAGTCTGTTCTTACAGCTCATAATGAGCCACGATGGGCAAGGATCAAGTAAGCAGGTGGTTGGCCTTAAGGCTGAAAGCACCTTGTCCACTTCATCAGAAAGAAGAAGCTGGAACCGATCCCACATCACCGAAAAACCACTGGCCGACTCTGGCTCACTCACTGTATCTACAGCGTGCAGAATCGTACTCTTTAGACGATTGATTTTATCCACAAAGTGCTTTGCAAGCTCATCACAGGAGGTCTTAGAATGTCCCATCAGTTCTGAAGCAACTGGACCGACCAGGCTTCAGACCACTTGGAACAGCCTTCTGGGACAGCACTGCGGACGCAATAGAGGCCCTTATTGCCACATGGTAGGCCACTGCAGCCACTCTAACCCATGTCCGATTGTCCTCAGAGTGAGATTTCCGCCACCGGCATTCTAGCCGTCTCACCTCCCGCCTCAGAGTTCGCAACCGTGGAGTATACCACAGTGCCGTCTGAGTCCTATTCAGGCAGAGAGGGCATTTCGGAGCCACCCGGTCCAATGCCCCAGTGATCGCCTCATTCCACTCCTTCACCAGGGATTCGGCCGAGTGCCCATCTGCAGGCTTCATAAATCCCCAAGCGCATTCAGGAATCCATCCGGATCCATTAAACACCTGGGGCAGACCATCCTAATGGGTTCTTTGCCCCCACGGAGGGTGTGTGGCATCGAAAGGTCTGCTCTCACCAGATAGTGATCTCACCATGATAAGGGGGTAAGAGATGTAGCCCCCATTTTCAGATCACTTTCCTCCTCTCCCGAGGCAAATACAAGGTCAAGTGCATGACCAGCTACATGGGTAGGCCCCATGGAAACAAGGCGCAGCTCCCAGGAGGCCATGGTTTCCATGAAATCCTGAGGTGTCCCTGTGAGGGCGGTCCCAGTATGTACGTTGAAATCCCCCAGCACCAGCAAATTTGGGGATTGTGCCCTCACATCTGAGACCACCTCCAGCACCTCGGCCACGGAGTCCATCTTGCAGCAGGGTGGATGGTACATGAGCAGAATCCCTAAGCTGCCCTTTAGGCCCAACCTCCAGTACATCCACAAACTTGGTCTCATGGAGAGGAGGTCTGGTGAGAACCAGGGACCCCCAATAGATGACCGCCACTCCCCCTCCCCTTCTCCCAACCCTTGGTTTCTGTGCATATAGGAACCAAGCTGGACATATGGCCTGAAGGATGTGAGCTGCGGCCTCATCCAGCCAGGTTTCCATAATACATGCCAGATCCGCGCCCTCATCCAATATCATATCATGGATGAGAGATGTTTTTTGGGTGACGGACCTGGCATTGCACAGCAACAGCCAAAGGCATTCATTAGAGCTTCTAAATCAAACTCGGTCAGACTCATGGCAAAGAGCATGAAGTTTCACTGATCACATGTGGGAATTCCTGTTTTCCTTTTCAACTCACTCCTCCAGTGGCGTCACTAGGGTTGGTGTCACCTGGTGCAGCCCGCAGCGCTTTCTCTCTCCAAGCGATCGCGTGTGTGACAGAGCGCACGCGCGGCCTCTAGGAGCGCGCGGCTGAACGACAGGGCCCTGGAGCATGCCACTGCCTCATTGTCTGCCGCCGCTTCCAACTTCTAATAGCTGAGAAAAGCAGCAGGCGTGCCACGCAGAGACTCTCGTTGGTGCCTAGGCAGTGCCTGGGGGGGCCAGCTCTGGGTGTCACCCCCATCTGGTGGTGTCACCCGGTGTGGCCCACACCTGCTGCACCGCCCTAGTGATGCCCCTGCACTCCTCCATTCTCATGCTAGCAAGCTGATTTTCTTTTTCTCTCAGCTTCTGAAAGAGTAAATGGTTGCATGCTTTCCAGACAAAACAAGAGCAGGGAGATAAATCTCTCAAATGCACGTGATGATTTATTTTATTTATTTTTTAAGAAGAAAAGAGGAGGAGCCTACACTGATATTCCTCAGTTAATGAATAAACAAAGCTCTGTCAACTGTTTTTATAGCAGGCAGATTAGGAAAAAAATGCTTAATCACTTGTTTACATAGATAGGGCTATTTCCCAACCCTTACAGCCAAGTAGGTAAGCAAATATGTGTTCATGATTGTCTATATATAGTTACACTATAGAGCATTGCAATTAGATGACATTGCCTTTGTTCAGTTTGTCATTCTCGCACAACTTCCTGACTGGCTGTTTGTGTTTACATTAGGAAGGGAGGAGGAATTTGATTCAGTTTGCATTCAAAGCCAAATTTATCAAAACAACGTGAGAACCATAACATAGCCATCCTTCGAAATGTGTACTGATGCGAGTTTTGCTATGCAGTGCTCCAACTAAGCAACGTTTACAAAAATGTACATATTAAGGGGAAGTGTGCACAAAATGAATATACTGGTGAAAATAACATACAAAATGCATTATATTAGGATAAATTGCTTGCAAAAGATTTGTGCATTAGTCAAAACTACATCCAAAAATATATTTATGATGAGAAATTTGCACTAAAATGCTGAAGAATATGTATAAGGATATTTTTTTAAAAAAAATGCAGATTGCTGTAGAAATGTGGAGAACTGAATTTAAGATTATAAAAATGAGGAAGTGGGAGAACTGAAATTGACAGATCATTCCATCACTAGTTTACATTCAAGCAAAATACAGAGAAAAGTAACCCTAAAAAGTAATCTGGGTTTTCTTTGCAAAACAGAATGAAGACCATGTTTTTCACAGTGCAGCTTCTCTACCCTCTGAGTGAGGGTAAATCTGTCCCACACCTATTCTGGAGTAAGCACCCAGGGGGATGGGCCAAGTGAGAACCTGCTGGGTCTTTTTAAGGGTGTCACCACCCACAGACTTCATTCCCTTGCAGCATTCTCCCTACCAGCCCCTTTGCAATGTGGGATTAGCTAGTCGTCTGTTGTGGGACTGAGCAGGTTTTTTTATGGGGCTTTGTCTACTTCACACTGCTCTTGAACTTGTGGCTATTGAGTTGGAAGATATTGGTTCAGCTGACTGGTTCCTTCTTGCCACATCTAGGCATGTGGGGCACGCAGGGATGTTAAATAGCACCCTGACACTGTAGGGTGGGTGAGAAGCATTTTATCAGCCATGTCCTATTGGAGAATTGGAGAATGGCTCAGGATTGCTTGGCATGATTCTCTTGGGGTGACAACCTGCTGGGGGGACAAACTGCTGACCAGGGGTGGGATGTGCCAACCAGTGCCCCCTGTCCTCACCTTCATGGTGAGCAAGCAGTGAGATGCTCACATCAGTCATTCACTGATGAGGGGCATCCAGCCAGGGTGGTTTTGCCTGTATGTGGAGTTAGAAGGGCTTGAGTCAATCTGTCTCTGCAAATTAGAAGATGCATGGATATGGAGTTCAACTGATTGAATGCTGCAGGTCCTCAAGTTGTTAATTAATAAAGCTGGGACCTTTCTTCCATAATTATGTCTCTCAAGTCTTCATTCCTGAGTGTATGGATGATGAATTTTACTTACTTATTACATTCATTCATTCATTCATTCAAAAAGTTATATTCACCCCTTCCAGTACATACACATTATGCAGGATGGTTACAATAGTTAAAATATCACTGCTTCATTATAGGAGAGTATGAAGAAATTGGAACTTTGCTGTCCTGAACTGCTTGTGTATATTGTGGGAATATGTATCTCGCTTATATGTCTTGTTGCATCTTGCATGGGAATGTATAACTTTACATGTTTGTTCATTGGGGATTATAGGATTAACCTGCTCAATGACCTGGTCTGGTTGATCACATGACCTGCCCTGAGGCTCAAATATCAAGGCATTGAAAACTCCATTGCATATCTCTTGCCTGACAACAGGAACATTAAAGGAACTATTGCTTCCTGCTGCTGCTACCCAGAGCACCAATACCTCCTGCTGGCTGAATCATGCTGGGTCAGGCATATAAGTGACAAGGAAAGTCTGTATCAGAGAATAGCCCGTTCTGGAGTTTGGTGTGCTTTTTTTCTCCAGATCAAGGGAGATCTCAGGTGATATGCAGAAGTTTGTTGAGCCTCGAAGGAAGGCTTCAGGGGACAAATGGCTCCTCATGTGCAATGAATCCTACTGGGAGCCTGGTGAGTTTAGGGACTGTTTTAGACTAGAGCGAGTGCTTTGCGTTTAACCAGTTTTGTTTTTGCTCCAAAGGGATATTCTGCATTTTGGTAATTTGGGGGCATTGTATTACTTTCTCTGTAACATTTGCTTGTCTTAAACTCCACATTTTTTCTGTCTTAATACACTCTTTATTTGTTGTATAAACCCTGTGTGGCTACTGCTTCTTTTAAACACTTTTATGCCTGAAGCCATTATACTGCACTGCTTAAGAGGCTTTGGAGAGGCCCCAGGGAAATTTGAAGGCTGTTTAATAAGGGACAGCCTTGTGATAGTATTTAATCCCTTATCTGGTGATGGCAAGAACCTCAAATGGGGATAGGGAGGGTGTAAGAGAGGGGTATACTCTAGGGTTGCCTGGTGTCTAGTTTTTGCCCAGAGACTCTGGTTTTTGGGGGTCCTCTCTGGGTGACTCACCTTAATCTCTGGACTCTGAGCTTTCATTAAAAAAAAGTTTCTAGGTGGTCTGGTTCAAAAGATATAAATGAAAATGTCAGCTCCCCACCCCCACAACCTCTGTTACTACCGGTTGCTCAAATAATTGCTCTTTCAGTGTTTTAGCCAATAAGTAAAGTCAGGGTTGTGATTGACAAGATTTGACCCCAGGCAATAGCTAAACTCACAGTTTCCTTTTCCTGCTTGTCTCACATCAGGAATTCAGTAAATATATAGCTTTCCGCAGCATTAAGAGTACTTTCTCTGTACAGGATTGGGACTTGCTTCTGAGTAAATATGCATAGGATTGCACTACAACAGAAGATCACAGCAGGATCTTGGTAGGCAAGCTTAAATTTTACTGGAAGAGGGCAGTTTATTTGTCTTATTCATAATCTGTTTCAAAAATCTTTCCAATATGAAGCTTTTCTGGGAGTGAAATTGCAGTGCTAATTCCACATATCTGGGAGGTAACCCCATTGAATTCAGTAGGACTTACTTTTGAGTAGATGTGGTTAGGATTGTGCTGAAAATCAATGGGACATTTGACTGAACACAGAAAAGGATTGTGTTGTATATCTTTCTCTCTCTGATCCTTTTTTAAAAGCAGTTAGGCAGGACTTACTTAGGTGTCATTGCTTTTATTTGGCAGTAAACTAATACTTTTTTATAAAAAAAGTTCTGCAATGGCCAACTGATTTGACAATAAACTATTATATGGGGTGTATGTATTTTTACATCTCCAGTGTGTGTGTGTCTATATGGAGGATTTCCAACAACCCACTGAGGTAGGGTTGGAAACCAAGGCAGATCACAAGAAGAAATAAAGGCATTTAAAATCCAATAATTATAAAACAGTTGCAAAACAGCTTAAAGTGGCATGATTCTGAATTTTGGATTGGGTGAGTGAAGTTCCTTATCACTGAATTGCAGTCCTGTGCATGCTTCCCTGTCTGAGTAAGCCCCATTGAATACATTGAGACTTGCTTCTGAGTAAACATGCATATGATTGCATCGTGGTGTGATCATGGTCCCCCTCTGTTGTTTTCACCCTGAGAGGCTGATTAGGCTGAGATAATGGTGCGTAACCCCTGGTCACCCAGTAAGCTTTGTATCTTATTTCCATTTTAAAATTTATTTAAAATTATCTATATGCAGGCAAAGTTTATGAAGTAACGCAGATTCACATAATACATTTAAAGCACATCCAACCCAAATATAAAGCACGACTTCCCCCAAAGAATCCTGGGAAGTGTAGTTTCCCCCTTAAAGTTATAGTTCCTACCACCCTTAAACTATAATTCCCAGGATTCTGTGGTGGGATTCATGTGTTTTAAATGTATTATGTGGATCTGCCCTAGTATGCTGTGCATTCATTAGTGAAATGAAAATAACAACTTTAAATACTTTTTAAAACAGGACTGTAGCTCACTGGTAGGGCACATGCTTTGCATGCAAAGGTCCAAAATTCAATCTCTGGAAGAGACTATTGCCTGGAATCCTGGAGAGTCAGTGCTAGTCCATGTCAGCAGCACTGAGCTAGATGGGACCAAATGGCCTGACTCAGTATAAAAGGGAAAAGAGACCCAATGGCCACAGTGACTCAGAAATTTATTTATATATTTTATTTACAACATTTATATACTGCTTTATTGTAAAATACCTCAAAGAGGTTTATAGAAGGAATTAAAACAATAAAATTATTGGCAAAAATTGTTAAAGACAGGTATTTAAAAACATTCAAACTAATAAAACCAACAAACAGAAAAAAACATAATACATGCCTGGATAGGCTTGCCGAAACAAAAATGTTTTTAGAAGGTACCAAAAAGAGTAAAATGAAGGTGCCTGCCTAATTGAAATAGGCAGGGAGTTCCAAAGCATAGTTCCTGCCACACTAAAGGATTGATTTCTTACAAGAGCAGAACAAGTACACCTTGAACTTGGACTGGTAGCAGATCAGCAACCAGTGCAGATTTCAGAGCAGAGATATTATATACTCATGTCAGCAATCATGCTGCAGCATTCTGCACTAACTGCAGCACCCAGGTCAGGTTGTGAAGCATGGGGATTTCTGTGACCTTGGCTGACTGGCGGACAGGACTTCTTTAGTTTTGGTTAGGAACTCTGACTGGTTATGGGATGCTGAGTTTCTGTCTTACTCATAGGAATCTTGTTGTGGTTGGTATGGTGTTGCACTTAGGAAATCATCACTGTCTTTTTCTTTTTCTATTTGCATTTCATTTCCCTCTGACCTTACTCCCTTACATCCATAGAAGCAACAGCTGTGGTTCCATGTGGTCAACTCAACCCCGTTAAACCCACTGATGATGCACCTTGTTATTTGCATGATGGTTTGTCTCTTGCCCAATAGTGGTAAAAGAGAATTCACATACTGGGAAGTGTGGCTTCAATTGTTGTTATTCCCAAATTACTGCCTGTGAAGGCAGACCAAACCCTGTGGGTTTTCTCTGTTAATTACTACTCACTAGAATTGTGTTGGCTGTCAAAATGAATTTATAGCAGCCCACAGAGTAGGCAGGAATGAGTAGAGAACCTTCTTCACTCCTACTTATTTCTGAAACCTCTCTCTGCAGTGAAGGGTCAAAGATGTAAAGAAGATTGGAGCAGACATGTTAAAAGGCAGGCAGGGGTTGCCAACCCTGCTTTGATATGGATATTGTTGCAGAGGATTCCTAGTCAAGCCTTACCAACAGCACACTTCTAACAATATCTACCAAGAAGTATGTCCTGTTGAGTTCTGTGAGACTTAGTTCCTTAGTAAGTGTGTTTAGAATTCAGGGCCATCCATCTTTACTCCTGAGTGCCCCATCTAACATCTCCACAACACTAGGCTTTCTTCCTACAATGGCCTTCTGGTGACTGCCCTGCCCTGAGAGTACTTAACCCTTCTTGCCAGAAGCAAGTAAGCTAGATTAATTGTTCCTTACCCAGGCTCTCTAAGCAGGTGAAAAAAAATGATTCCATCACTTCAACTGGACCTGGAAACACCCTCATTTAACTAAGATTTCCATCTTAATTTCCAATCAGAGAATTTTTTTTTGTTTGAGTGGAATGTTCCAAGTAAATATGTTTGATGCTTTATGGTATCACTAGGGGTCATCCCATGATATCACTAGGGCACACCTGTAAAATCTCAGGGTTTGGGATGTTGGGCTGGTGACCAGTTGGCATTACTGTCTCTAGTAGTTTTCCATGAAGCCTGCAAGTGTGAAGACGTAACTGTGGTTAAGGGGGAGTTATGTCTATGATCTGTCTGGGAACGAACTGCCAGGGTCGTTGCTATGGTAGCCATCTGATAACGACTGGGAAAGTTCTAACAGAGACTATGTGTTGTGCTCTTCTGAATTATGCCTCTGAGCTGAGAGGCTGTCTTTTGTGTTCATCTATGGAGAGAGATGTCCCAGAAGGGGGGGTGACTGAAGAATCTCTACATGTATTTACTCTTAAGCCTCTGGCCTTAATGTCTGAATAAAGACTCTTACATGACTTAATGCCTCTGGAACGGTTTCTTGAGCAACTTAACTACAACGTAATGTATGCTGTTTCATACAACAACGCACACAAGCCAACATGGGATGCTTCTGACGTGGCAACCCTAATTTGAATCCTCTGGATTCCTTTTTAATTTGTTTTTGTATGCTTTTATGCTGCTGTTTTATTGGTTTTAAGTTGCAGTTTGGTTTTAATGATATCGTTTGTTTTTATATTGTATGCTCTTTGAGATTTAAAAGTATTAAGCAGTTTAAACTAATAAATAAATAAATACATAATAATGGGAAGAGCGATCCTAAGTATAGAACACAGGTGGAATTTACACCGGCTTAAATTAAGCCAGAATAAATTACCCCTGTTCCAAACCCCATTCAGAACTGAGGCTACTGCCAGATGAACTGGGCTGAAGTAGGCAGAGGGAAAACAAGCCTTTAAAATAAGAGTTTGACTTCAACAACCCTTTTTAGGAAGTTTGTCTACAATTGCAACATTCAGGGGCATCTTTCTATCTTTCTTTCTTTCTTTCTTTCTTTCTTTCTATTCCACCCTTCCTCTCAGCAGGAGCTCAGGGCAGCAGACAAAACCACTAAAAACACTTTAAAACACCATAAAAAGACATTAAAACAAAACTACTGTAAAACATTTTTAAAAAGCTTTGAAGACATCTTTTTAAAAGAAGGTTAAAAATATATTGGGTTTTTTTTAAAAAAAAGAAAACAAGGTTTAAAAGCATACTAAACAGCTATTCCAAGCTTATTCCTGAGTGCTCCCATCTTACATCTCCACAACACTAAGCTTTCTTCTTACAGTGGCTTTCTGATGACTGGCTTGGCCTGAGGGCACTTAAACCCTTCTTGCCAGAAGCAAGTAGGCTAGGTTAAATGTTCCTTAACGAGGCTGTCTAAGCAGGTGAGAAGGAATGATCCCATCACTTCAGCTGGACCTGGAAACACCCGCATTTAGCTAAGATTTCTATCTTAATTTCCAATCAGATATTTTCATTTGTTTGTGTGGTATGCTCCAAGCAAATGTGGTTGATGCTTAATCTATCATGGTTAATGACATCACTAGGGCACACCCCCATGACATCACTAGAATCCACCCCGGAAATCTCAGGGTTTGGGATGCTTCTATCCTGGCAACCCTAGTGTACTAATTGGTGGCCAGATCTCCCTTTCCCAGGCAGCCAAGGACCCAGAGTGGTGGCTGGTGGCCATCACAGACAACAATATGAAACAAAACAATATAAAATAAAGACAGGCTCAGTTGACAGAACAAAATTGACCACATACAATATTATCCACCTGGCAAGGCAAAAGCCTGTTGGAATACAAAAGTATTCACCAATGGTAGGACAGGAACAGGGTGAGCCAACCAAATCTTGTGGGGCAAGGTGTTCCACAAACTGGGTGCAGCAACTGAGAAGGCCCTTTCCCTTGTCCCAGGCAATCATAATTCTACCATAGGCAGGACACAGAGAAAGGCCTCTCCACCTGATCTTAGAAAATGGGCAGGTTGACATTGGAGGAGGTAGTCCCAAAGCTATCCTCAACCCAAGCCACTTAGGTTTTTAAACTACTAATGCTTTGAATTGTGCCCCAAAACAAATTGGCAGACAGTGCTGTTGTTGCAGGCTGGGTATAATATGGTCCTATGGGCAATTGCCTAATAGTGTCCTTGCTGCTGCACTCTGGTCAACTGAAGCTTGAAAGGTAGCCCCATGTAGGGCACATTCCAAAAATCCAATCTGGATGTAACTAAAGCATGTGTTAACATGGCCAGGACTGACTTCATCAGCTGGCCCACCAGGTTAAGCTGGGCAGAAACACTTCTGGCACCATCCAAAACAAGTTCAGTCCTGATTCCAGAGCCCATCTTTCTCCTGACCTGATGGCAACACACTCCAAATCCCTGAAAATTTGGCTCAGCATGTCCAAGAGCTCCATAGCCCAAGGTACAGAATCTAGCACGCTATCTTTTCCATGTTAATAGAAGGTTGTGACGGTCCTGCAATCATATCCCAGCTACTATTCCTTGCAGAACTCCTCCAGTCCAGGTATATATAGCGTGATCAGTTGGGGGGCAGCTGAAGGGGAAACATATGGCCCATGATGTACCTAGAATATAAGAGAAACTTGTCATGAGGATAGCCTTGTTGATCAGGAAAAGGCCTGTCTAATCCAGCTGTTTCTAACAGCAGCCCACTGGAAACCTCTGGAAGCTTTCAAGAATGTGAAAATAATGAGACTATCCCTGATTAAAGTTGCTGATATTATATTAAATATTAAATATTCTCATATGTTCTGATAAGGAATATATGGAGTGAAACACCTTGGAAATTTGGAGGAAGGTTTTGATACGAGTACTAAAAGTTCTCAGTGGGGTTCCAAACACCTTTAAATTGTTATCATTTTTTTCACATAAAGTTCAACTGAAAGTAGAGATGTGAAGGGCCTGGGAAAAAGGAAAAAATGAAGAAGAAAAAACACCAGGTTTTTCTTTTTTTTGAAGCCCTTTTGTTTTGTCTTTGCAAGAAATTGGGAAAATTGTAGAAAAACTTTTTTTCCTGATTTTTTCTAGATTTGTTTTTCAGGCCTTCATATCTGTAAGTGAAAGCTAATGAGGAGGCAAAACTCCAGGCAAAACATCCGGGGAATTTCACAGGAAACCAAAGCAGTTTTGATAAGATCAGTGACATTTTCTAGAGAAGCTCTGCACATTCCTGTCCCCCAACACTTGGTGCCACTAAACATAGACATTCCATTTAGCTGTCATGGATAATAGGCACTGATAGACATAACATTCATAAAGTTTTCTAAACCAGTCAGGGGAGCTATAACGTTATCAGAAAGCTACCTTTCTAATTTTAAAAAAAACTGTTATTCTTATTTGAAATCGTACCAGGAGACCATTTTTGCTATCCTTGAGAGCCAGTTCCCAGTTTCTCTTTAGTTCTTTCCTTTCGTGACTTGCAGTTTTGTTACCTTCTCTCCCTTGAGTCTCGCCTGGTGTTCATATCTTCTTGCACCACCTCATCCTAGTCTTCTTATCACTTATGACCCCTCATCATTTTCAAGCAAGCAGAGCTATGATTGGGTGAGAAATCTAATCCAAAGGAGATGACCTGGCAATGTGAGGATGAGACTCTGAAGGCCAGCGTCAGGGAAGTGGCAGAATGACAAATAGAAAGGCAAACTGTATAGTTATAGATCAGGAGTACGATTCCATCTGTTCATGAAGAAGCTGTAGTGCTTCTACATAAATCTAATACTAACAGCCTGACCATAGTGCACCTCTCTCTCCAACACCTCCCCAAATAAGCATTAACCCAGCGAAGTTCTCTGGAAGGGTCACCCAGACTAGGGGTAGCTAACTTATGGCCCTCCAGTTGTTGTTGGACTCCAACTCCCATCAGACCTAGCCAGCATGGCCAAGTCAGGCACGATAGGAATTGTAGTACATCATCTGGAGGACCACAGGCTAGCAGCCCCCCTGATCTAGATGAACATTTATTAGTAGTAGTATTAGTATTAGTAGTAGTAGTAGTAGTAGTAGTAGTAGTAGTAGTAGTGTTATTTTATTATTATACTTTTTAGTCCCTTGCTTTCCAAAGGTCTCCAAGCAGCTTACCATACAATTAAAACATAATGGCATTATACCATAGAAACAGAACAAAAGCACCCTATAACAGCTACAGGACATACAATCTAAAATAAGAATAATCAAAATCCAAAAGATAAGTTACAAAGCGAAAAGCCCCAGCAAGAATCAGCATAAAGCAAAGCAGTTAAAACCATTTAAAACCCGCAAAAAGACACAGCAAGGGGAAACTTGGTGCAAAAACTTAAGGTCAGAAACAGGGTGCTTTCTTTGCATGCAGAAGGTTCTAGGCTCAATACCTGGTGTCTCTTGTTTAAAAAGATCTCAGCAGTAGTGCTGGGAATGACCTCCTCTGCCTGAGAGCCTGTAGAATTTCTCCCAGGTGGAGTTAACAGTACTCAGTCTAACTCAGTTTATGGCAGCACAATATGTTTATATACTCTTCCAATCGGAATCCCCTTTTTCTATAAAGCTTATGGTTGAATTCCTTGGTACAATACCTCACCCCCTACTGAAATGAAGCCTAATTATGAAATGAAGCCTTAACATTGTGCATATTCTTCCCCGTTACCCTTCACGCTATTATCCTCTCCTTTTGTTTTCTTGACATTTATGTTGTAAGGTCCTCTGGGCAAGAACCAGGACACCAGGAGCAGCCAGCAAGGTAGGGCATTGCCATGAACTTGGCCACACAGCAGTAGTGTCACTGCCACACACTGAGAAAGTGTAAGGATGGGGCCAGGTGGCACCAATCCACTTTGACCTTGTCGCCACCCTGCCCCGCCCCCTCACCAGCCTGGTATGCAGCAGTAATGCCGCTATCGGTAGGCCAGGCAGCAGCACTCCCCACAAGCTGTTCCTTTACTCTGTAAAGCTCATGGTGCTACAATAATTCATAATATAAATGATGTGTTCTAAAGCTTAATGCTAGTGATTTATGCATACAGTGGCTCATCTTGCATGGTGGCCATTTTCTCTATGGCAACACATAACTTTCCTTTTGAATAGATTTCTGTCGCCATGGAAAGTTGAACCAACCAACTCCACGTGATAATAACCACTAGACAGTGTTAGGTAAAATGTCTTCTCCCTAGTGGCTATAATGTCCACAAAGGCCACTTTAATGGACCCCCCTGCCATCTACTGACAATTGAATGGGAGTATTAAAGCTTCAGAACATATTTACATCTAATTTCAGTTGTTTTGTTTCAACAAAGTTGAGTCTCTGAAATGATAAAGTACTCTGATGAAGTATTTATCATTGAATGAGAGTTGTACTTCATAGATATCACCTTTGTTTTCTAGAACTGACTGTCTTTCATACATTTTCCAATTTAAGAGATTATGTAAATCATGAACAATCAGTGATGGTTTGCCTGTATCACTACTAAATTCTGCAAAAAATATATATGAAGAAATAGTTTCACAATACATTAAATTGCAGGGGGTGGGGGAATCATCAATACTGAAATGATCAAAAATAAATAAATTGACTTAATCCTTAGAGACCACAAGAACAGCTAAAGATCATGCAGTTAATTCCTATTCTGAGGTTTGCATAATTCAGCTAAACAAATGCTAACAGGAGGCTCACCCACATTAACTGAAACCTGCAATGCCCTGCGACAATTCTAAAAGCAAGAGGTGTTAAAAACTCACACATAAACCCATCACCTCCTACACATCATGACGTCTGAGAGTATTTTCTACTTCAGAAGGTCAGAGTCGCAAGAAGAATTTGCACTGCTTAAACCAAATAAAGATGAGTGGCAGTCTAAGTTGAAAAAGAATTTTGTTAAATGGAATTGTCTTCTGAAGCATTTCTAAATATTCTAAAAGTAGTAATTACCGTTACAATTACAATTGCTCTGAAAGTAACTGATTACTTTACTTTGCCTCCAAAGTAATCACTACAATTACATTTCAGTTACTTAAAAAATGCCTACAAGGTGCTGGCCTTGGCTGCTGCACATCTAAGTACCCTAAAACAACATTAAAAATAAACAAACACATAGAGATGGTAGTAGAATAATTATTTTTATTCATAAGATAGCAATGGTGGTCTCTCTGCTGGTAAGGGTGGTGGGGAGGGAGGCTGAGGCCACTACTCAGATCTTTGCACGTCAAACCAAGTGCAACCCCCCCACTCAACAAGCCAGCATAATCTCTCTCACTTACCTACCTCCCAGACCCTGCTCTGCCACCAACTAAGGGACACTCACCCAAGCAAACATTTTCCCCTGAGATGCAAAAATGTTAAAATACTGCAAATGCAGCACAGTAGCCAGAGAGGGTGGTGGAGGCCACTTTGTGTGCCAAATGCAAACACAGTATTCACACACACACACACATTGTCATCTTTCACATCCACAGTTCTTTATCTCCATTCTGCTGCTGCCTCCTTCTCCTCCTTTATCCATGTTCTTGACCTCCGGATCCTTTTTCCCTCCACTCCATTCTTCACCACTATCCATTTTTTTAAATAATTGTTTTCTCCACTCCACCCCATCTCACTCTCCGCCTCCTCCTTTGTCACCTCCTACCCATCCACAGAGCATGAGGAAAGAGTGACACAGCACAGAAGCCCAGTTTGAGGCACATGATTTTCATCCACAAATCAGAGGAGCAGACTTCCCCTGCTCCCCCTCCAAGTAATGCCCAAAAGTAATTCTGGAAATGTTACAATTACTCCACGAAAGTAGTAAAATTACTCCTAGTTCTATTACAATCAAAATGTAAAGGAATTACCCACTTGTTACTAAAAAATGTAATGAATTACAAGTAATTCGTTACTTGTAACTAGTTACTTCCAAGCTCTGCTTTCAAGATGGTTCAGAAACTGCAGCTGGTGCAGAATTCAGCAGCAAGATTGCTGACTGGGGCAAGATGGTCTGTATTCAGCAATCCTGGCATGATTACCAATCCTGGCATGACTGCACAGACTGCCAATTAGTTTCCAGACCCAAATCGAAGTGCTAGTTTTTACCTACAAAGCCTTATGTGGCTCAGGACCCCAATAATTCAAGGACTGCCTCTCCCATATGAACCAACTCAGACCCTGCATTTGTCATCTGAGATTCCATGAGCCCCCTCCAAGGGTGGTGCAGAGGGTGGTGATATGGGCATGGGTCTTCTCAGTGATAGTTCCACATTTATGGAATGCTCTTGCCAGGGGGGCATGTTGGCACCATCATTATCTGTTTTTAAGGTGCCAGGCAAATTCATTCGTGCATCTTGGATATTTTAGTGGGGTGAAGTTGAGTTGGATTTGCTCTTTTATATATATTATTGGTGAATTTTTTGTTGTTTTTACTCTTGTTTTTAATGTTTGTTTTTGTAAGTTGCTTTGAGTTCACCTTTCTGAAAAAAGTGACAACAATCATCCCCATACTAAGTCACTGCAAATGGCTTCAGTGTCTAATTTTCTCTGATTTCCTCTGTGCTTGAACTAGCTGAAGGGTGTCATCTCCCCAAACGCTTATGGACACTATTTTCCAAAAGCTAGAGAGAGATGTTGGCTGTCAAGGAACATCATTTTTTACAAAGCCATGGTGGTAAATCCTTTCACAGCAATCAGAGGTCATAAAGTGACATAATGGAGGAAGAACTTCTCATTTATCTTGGTTATAATTAGCACTTCACCATTTACCGTTGCAGTTATGACCAGCACTCAGAAGAGAACAGGCAGCTAGAGCAGACATCAGAGCACTGGTGTAATATGTTTCTGGTAGCCCATCTGAATCAGGAGGCAAACTGCTATATCCAACTGAGGCTTCCAAACAACGTTCAGTAGCAGCCTCACACAGAACATATTGCAATAGTCATCAGGTAGCAGGAATGATTGCATTTCACACCTGAAAGTATCTTACGATTATTATGTAATTATATGCCCATCGAAGGCTTGATCAAATTTATAGTTTTCCTCCATGCCCAGGAGTGAAACAATGCTATGTTTATGAGAATATCTGTGTACGTGTTAAAGTGAAGAATCTAGTAATAAATATTTGGTCAGCTTGGTGGGCCATAAGTTATGCACGTTTATCCTAAGTACACATTATGGGTTTATGCTATTTATGTACCAAACTTGAAACACGAAGTGCAGCCCTTCAAGCGCAAATGGATAATACACACAGTCAAAGCAATATAGGCATATCAAAGTCCTTAACAATGTGCATCAGACCCATTCATTTCAAAGCAGACGTGATTTGTTGAGTGGGATGGAGCTGCTATGCTAATTTCCATGTAGGTGGGTTGCAGTTGGTTACCAGAAGAAAGACAGGGCAAGGCAGCAAGGGCAATGTGGTACAAACACATCAGAAGGAGCACTTGATTGGCTCTACCAGAGCATGTTGGGAAAGGGCTGTAGCTCATCTGGTAAAGTATCTGCCTTGCATGCAGAAGGTCCCAAATTCAATCCCCCACATCTCCAGGTAGGGCTGGGAGAGACTCCTGCCTGGAACCTGGAGCTCTGCTGCCAGTCAGTGAAGACAGTGCTGAGCTAGCTGGACCAATGATCTGATTCAGCAGAAGGAAGTTACCAATCTCCTCACTTTGTCACCCCTCCCCCCCCAGTAACCTACCTGTGGGGAAGCTTGCATAGTGGCTCCACCCTACCCAGCCAACCCCTTCCATTGGTTTTTGTGTTCATAGCATTTTTTGATTGCACCTAAACTAAGAGCTCTAGAGAATTGAGGGTGATGAGATTGATGAGGGTTGGGAAACAGAAGAAATGATTGAGTGCCAAAAGAGTCTGGGAGGAGAAGAAAGCTAGAAAGGAAAGACAGAGTGGTGGAAGAAAAGAGAACACATAGACATTACACTTTAATATCCCATGCACAGATTAGTACAAGGTTCATGAAAATGCCATTTATCATGTGGCTGTGCAGTTTATCACAGCACTTTGCAATGTATTACATTCAGAGCCCTTGCTACTAGTGATGTCGTAATGATAAGCATGTAATACATTGCAGGGCCATGGGATGAAATGCATTTATCCTGAAGCTCTGGTTCAACCAGCACTGATCACAAATCCATCTCTCTCAGGAACACATCCAGCATTGTAAACAACCATAAAGAAGAAAATAAGTTGCTGGATATTTTTGTTTAGTGCCGCTGAGCAAAAAATGGCCTCCCAAAACTAGTTCTCCAGCCTATGTGTGGATTGAAAAAGTAGAGGCTCATTTTGCCAAAGCTTTCAGGACAAGAGGGAGGCACATTTCTCCAATTCTCCTCTTAGAAATGTCAGTTCAATAAATAAACTCTATTGTTAGTCCATGCAGGTAGACAAACGGGCTACTAGAGGAGGGCTGGAAGGAGCAGGGCCAACCACATTGAGTAAGGGCCTCAACAACATTAACGGTGGATCCACAGTTGCACCTGCAATTCTTCACTTATGCACAGAATATTTTCTCAGGTGTGTGTGAGAGAGATGGGCTAAAATTCACACACAAACATACAAAGTATCAGAACAGGTGTGTTCTACCACTGAGCTAGGAGTCATGATGCAGCAGCGTACAGGGGCATTGAGGAGAATGAGCAGTCAATTGGAGCTCTGCCACTGCAAGTAGCAAGAGACCTGCTGGGTAAAGAAAGAACCCAAATGAAAAGTTACTGCCACCACTACAACTTATGGTAAACCCTCCCAGACAATTTTTTCTTTTTTATATAATTCGTTGCATCACCCCGTCACACACCTGCCACTGGGATGATGACACAAGAGACAGATTTTGTAAAGAGTCACTGTTAATCAAGGAACATGAAACTGCCACCACAGTCAGGTAGCATCTAGCTCAAGGGGTGCTGGCAGCTGTGCTTGAAACCACCCAGGCTCAAACTGAAACTCACCAGAAGCAGATCCATCTTTCATACCCTTCCTACCATAAAGACAGGCCACCTCAATCCTACCAGTTTTCAAGAAGGCCTCATAGAATTGTAGAGTTGGAAGGGGCCTGTAACTTTTGCTTGAATTGGGACCTGCAGGAGTGCTCCGAACACAAGTTGGATGTGGCCTAAGTCCCCTCAGCTAAACTCTCCCCTGACACTCCCCCAGAATACCCCTGGAACACCTCTTTTTGAGGGATTTTGCTACCTTATGCTAGCTTCACTTATGCCAATCTTGGCTGCGCTGGCTTAGCCAGGCTAGGCTGGCTGAGCTCCGGCTGAACCGGACTGAGGGACACACCAGAATAGCTTGGCTCAGCAGGAGATCCGCTGCAGCTGACTCCCCTCAGCCTGGCGTAAATGCGAGTTGAATTGCACCCTAAGTCTATCAATGGCTGCTAGCTATGAAGACTAAGTAATAAAACTCCAGTATTGGAGGCAATGCACCTCTGGATTCCAGCTGCTGGGGAGCATAGGTGGGGAGAATGCTCTTGCCCTGCTTGTGGGATTCCTATAAGCACCTGGTTGGCCACTGTGAAAACAGGATGCTGGACTAGATGGACCATTGGCCAAAACCAGGAGGGCTAACAGTTTGGAAGTGAAATGATTGGCAGTGAAATGGGACCAACCAGACGTCGTCTGTGGCTTACACCTGCTATCGACTTTACTATCATTTAGACATCAGGTTAAATTGCTTTTATCCTCTCAGGCATTTTAAGAGTTTATATTTTAAACATCAGCTGTTAGAAAATGTTTCACTGCTGTTTTATTGTTTTATGACTTTTGTTGCATGTTTTATTACGTGTAATATTTATTGTAGCTGTTATTGCTTTGTTTTTAACTGTGCTTTAAAACCTCCCTGGGACTAGATTTTACCAAGGGTGACGTACACACACAGAGGACTCCCTAGGTATAAAGGGGTATGAAAGGGACTTCCGGGAAGGGTGACTTCGCTTGTGCCTGCTTTTGGGACGGGCTCCCGCCTCAAAAGAAGCTTATTCAGATATAAATCAGTCAGAACATTTTTTTTTTGACTGATGAAATTTCTCCCAGGCAGGGAGAAACGTAGAGATCAACCTCAAAAGCCTGTTTTTGTTGGGAGGACTGGATTTCATTAATTTATGAGATAAGGTCCAGCCAACAATGCCGGACGGACTTCCTAACAAGCTCTATCTGTATAAGCGATACGTTTATCTTTTCTTTAAAGAGAGAACGGACTAACAGGCAAGCACCCTTCTTTCTATTATTTTTTTACTTGGTTTAAATTGTTGCAGCAAAAGGAGATTTGTCAGATTGATCGGCTTTGGACAACTTCTGGGTGAGATATAGCTCTTCTCTGTTATTCACGAAATTAACAGCTTATCTCTGTTTCTGTCGCAAAAAGCTGTCCTGGAAGTGCATTCTAAAGATAATAAACAGAAGAGGGATTTCTATTCCTGATTTCTATTCCGAGGAATATTATATTGTCTGGGACTATTCTCTTTTTGGTCTATTTTATTTTGACGAATCTGCTTCTTCACGACGCCACTAACTGTTTTGATGCTGGGAACTAAATTTGTTTTGAATTCTTGAACATAGAGAGATAAGGCAGGTTGCTCTGTTTATATTGTGATGTCATCAAGCCTGGAATATTAACCCAATTGTTGCTGAAATAAGAAGTGGTTCTTCTTTATTTTTGTTTTGCTTTGTTTTCGTGGTTTTAAAAATGGCAATCAAGAAAGTGGCTGAGAATCTGGAAGTAACTATGTTTCAGAAAATAATGGATGAGATTGAGATAACGAAACAAACCCTGCGACAGGGTAGTAAGGAGCTGAAAATTGAACTGAGCAAAATGACGCAGGAGCTTAAAGAAATAGGGGATCCTGTGAGAGAGGAGAATGAGATCAGAGATGAGAAAAGAAAAAATAAAGGGAAGATACAAGCCCTGGAGATTGGAACAAATGTGGAATTGGAAAAAGATCTGGAGTTTATGGATTTTAGAAATAAAATCTACTGTTTGGAATTTAACGTTATCTCTGAAGAAATTAATGAAGATATTAGAGATAAAGTTATCAATGGCTTGGATAATCTTCTGGACTGGAATGATGTGATGGAGCTTGATATAGAGAAAATCTATGGAATTAACTGCAGCCATGTGACAATGGAAAAACTCTTAAGAGATGAGCCAGTGCATTTTGTAAAAAAGAAGAACACAGATATGACTTTACAACAGTATTTCAGCAACTTATTCAGAATGGATGGCAAGAAAATATTTGGGATAGAGGAAATTCCCATCAGACTCTTATTATATGACTATGGCTACAACAGCAAGATTATTATGGAATACTGATAATGGAAGATTGGACACTGAAATTACTGGACTTAACAGGACTATTGAAGATGGAAGATGGAACTAATAGGGATAATGGAATAATGGCTATTGAAATTATTGGACCTAACAGATTCTGATGAGATGGATTAATCGAAATGTTTATTTGGACTATGGTTATGACAATAAGATTATTATAATTATTAACGAGATGGATTAATTGACATGCTTATTTGGAGAAAAATTGATAGATATATTTCTTAAAGAATTAAAACCTCTCTTTGACTTTTTGTGGAAAGAATAAAGTAATGTTTATGAGATTTGATGATTAATTAAGATAACTACTGGAGGAAAGCGATTTTATAATATGATTTAAGAGACAGGATTGTTATATATTGTAGATCTATAACTGATTTGATATGTGACAAATGGGAAGTCAACATTTTATTTTTTTTGTTTAATCATTTTTGTTTTGTTTTGTTTTTTGTCTTTGAATGTTTTATGATTTTGTTTTCTATGTTTTATGAAAATCTGAATAAAAATTATTGTAAAAAAAAAAAGAAAGTAGAAAATAAAAATAACAAACACACACTGGGTCCTGCTACCTTCCAAGACTCATTAAGTGTTGAAGGTAGAGACGTAAGAATATTTCCAACTAAACAACATTTTTTGGAAAAGGAACTTCTGGGCTCACATTAAACTCCAAATATAGGAAATTCCTGTCTTTGCTTTTACCTTTTGCTGGTACCAATCACAGCTATGTTAAAATCCTGGATATCTCCATTGTTTTCTATGGGTACCTCTCACTTCTCCAACCCAGGGGATAAAAAGGGGCAGAGTCTAAAAGATCTGGCATTCAAGAGACCTTGGGGGTCTAGCAATTGTCTCTGGCTGCAAGCAGCTAAGTCATGGAATGGTGAATGTGTCAGTTGATAAAGAAAGGGGTGAGATAAAATGCAGGGAATGGGAATCAGCCTGCTTGGTACACCATGAGGTTAAACAGGTGGGGCTGGTGGTGTGTGTGTTAGTGAAAGGAGGTGCAGCTGGCACCCTGACCGAAGGCTGTGTTTGTTCCCTCGCTCCTTTTTAAACTCATGCCTGGCAAGGGCGTGAGTCAACAGGCTCTTATCCTGTGACTCTCAGCTGAGGGAGAGCAGCCTGAGCACAAATTTCTGGCCTATAAGGCATTAATGGAGTGTGTCAGCTTACTGGTGGGGAAGAAAAGTCTAATTGCTGGATGGTTTCAACATAATAAATCCCCATCCAAGGACATACAACTTACGCTCCTGGAGATCACTCTGTGCATCATCCTTCAGAGGATGGTGTTACCCCCTCTTGTTATAGGTGTTGTGTGGGGGTGGAAATATTGTTTCTGCTCCCTGGTGAGAGGAGGGAGCTCCAGGGATGGTGAGTGTGTAGTGTTGCCTCACCTTTTGGTGAGAACATAAGTTCGGGTGGTGGCAGCAGATGTTAGAGTGATGCTGCTACCTGTGCACACACACTTGTGTGTTTGGTGGGTTGTTTGTCTTCCTGGTATACATGTGTTTTAATCTGCTAGTAGTGATTGTTATTTATTATGTTGGCTATTTGAAGTTATATTAATGTTTAAGATTTTTTTAAAAAATGTTTTGTATTGTCTTCAATGTGTAATTTGGTTTTTATGATGTTTGGTGTTAATGTTAATATGTTAATGTCTGAGATGGTTTCTTTTAAATGTTTTGAATTGTTTTAAATGTGTAATTTTGCTTTTTACAACACTATAAACTGCTTAGAGGCTTCTTTTTCAGTATAAAGCAGTACAAATACAATACAAATAAATACTATAAAAGAAAGAAAGAATTCCTCAACATGCTATACTCCCCTTCCACAAACACACACTGTAGTAATATAGTTCTATCAGTATTATGTAGCACACAATAGGGGAAAGTTTCAGGAAGTGTGCAGGGAGTTACCTATATGAGCTTTCAGCCACATTACAAGGCCCCTATTCCAGCCTGACTAGAGTCCTCATTAAAAACATTCCTGTTAGAGGCTGGAGATTCTGCCTGTTATCTTCTTAATAAAGAAATAAAGAATTCAGGCTACTGTATGGTGGCTGAGGTTTTCATTTCTACCATTGCCATTTTCTAGTTGTGTATTTAAAAATAGATGTGTTTGTAATATACAGCATTACAAGGGTTCCCAAACTGTGGTCTGTGAATCACCAGTGGTTTGTGAGCTTCTTTCAAGTGGTACATAGCATGTCCATAAAAATATGATTAAAATCATACAGCATCTAGAAAAGAACATAGTACCATTGCTACAAGTGCTTCATGAAGACTCTGACATTTTCAAGAGGTCCATGGGGGAAAAAATGAGGACCACTGGTATGGTACAATGTTGCTTTGCTGGTTTGACAGGATGATAAGGAATATAAACTAGCACTGTTAGAAATGCTATCCTGATATTTATCTGCAAGCCAGTGCTGTCTGAACCTACTTATTTTGGAAAACCCTTCTAGAACCAGAGCTTGGGAGTAATTAGTTACAAAAAATGAATTGCTTGTAATTTATTGCTTTTTTGAGGAACAAGTGGGTAATTTCTTTGCATTTTGATTGTAATATAATGGGGAGTAATTTTATTAATTTTGAAGAGTAATTGTAATGTTTTCAGCATTACTTTGGGGCATTGCTGGAGGGGGGAATGCAGGGGAAGTCTTCTGCTCCTCTGATTCATGGATGAAAACCACTTGCCTCAAACTGGGCTTCTGCGCAGCGCTGCTCTTCCCTTGTGCTCTGTGGATGCTTAGGAGGCAACGAGGGAGGAGGTAGAGAGTGAGATGGGAGTGGAGTGGAGAGAATAATTGTTAAAAGAATGGATGGTGGTGGAGAAGAATGAAGTGGAGGGAGAAAGTAGCCCAAGGGCAAGGATGTGGATGAAAGGAGGAGGAGGAGGCAGCAGCAGAATGGAGATGAATTGTGGAGGTGAGAGACAACCATGTGTGTGTGTGTGTATTAATACTGTGTTTGACAAATTTTGATAAAATTTGTCAACAAATATGGAAAACTAAACAATGGCCCACAGACTGGAAGCATTCAATATACATCCCAATTCCAAAGAAAGGGGATCCCAGACAATGCAGTAATTATCCAACTATTGCCTTAATATCCCATGCAAGTAAAGTAATGCTCAACATTCTACAACAATTTCAGAAGAAAATCACCCTTTGCTTTATAGATTACAGCAAACCCTTTGGTTGTATAGATCATGAAAAACTACAAGAAATGGGGGTGTCACAGGATCTGATTGTCCTGATGTGCAACCTATACTCTGCACAAGAGGCTACTGTAAGAACAATATGGAAAAACTGATTGGTTCCCAGTTGGAAAGGCTGTGAGACATGGGTGTATTTTATCACCCTATTTGTTTAATCTATCTGCAGAACATATCATGCGGAAAGCGGGATTGGACCAAGATGAAGGAGGTGTGAAAACTGGAGGGAGAAATATCACATATCAATAATTAAAGATATGCAGACGATACCATACTGCTAGCACAAACCAGTATTGATTTGAAACGAAAGCTGATGAAAGTTAAAGAGGAAAGCACAACAGCAGGACTACAGCTGAACGTCAAAAAGACTAAAGTAATGACAACAGAAGATTTTTGTAACTTTAAAGTTGACGAGGACATTGAATTTATCAAGGATTATCAACTCCTTGGCACAGTCATTAACCAAAATGGAGACAATCGTCAAGAAATCAGAAGAAGACTAGGACTAGGGAGGGCAGCTATGAGAAAAGTAGAAAAGGTCCTAAAATGCAAAGATATCTCACTGAACACTAAAGTCAGGATCATTCACACCATGGTATTCCCGATCTCTATGTATGGATATGAAAGCTAGACAGTGAAAAAAGTGGGTACGAGAAAAATCAACTCATTTGAAATGTGTTGGGGAGAGTTTTGTGCATACCATGGACTGCAAATGGAAATGGAAAATGGACTGCCTTCAAGTAGATTCTGACTTATGGCGACCCTATGAATAGGGTTTTCATGAGGCTGAGAGGCAGTGACTGGCCCGAGGTCACCCAGTGAGCTTCATGGCTGTGTGAGGATTCAGACCCTGGTCTCCCAGGTTGTAGTCCAACACCTTAAGCACTACACCACACTGGCTCCCATGGACTGCAAAAAACCACAAATAAGTGGGTGTTAGAACAAATTAAACCAGAAGCTAAAATGGTGAAACTGACGTTATCATACTTTGGACGCATAATGAGAAGACATGATTCACTAGAAAAGACAATAATGCTAGAAAAAACAGAAGGGAGTAGAAAAAGAGGAAGGCCCAACAAGCGATAGATTGATTCTATAAAGGAAGCCACAGACCTGAGCTTACAAGCTCTGAACAGGGCGGTTCACGACAGATGCTCTTGGAGGTCACTGATTCATAGGGCCACCATAAGTCGTAATCTACTTGATGGCACATAACAACAACAAAAACTACTACTTCTATGTGTTTGTGTTTATTTGCCAGCATCTTGTGGGCACTCTGTTTTTAAAGTAACTGTAATTGTAGTGTAGTTAGTGAAGGGTGCTGAGAGTTGCTAGGAGATGCCCTGTTCCCCTCACAGACCTTCAATCGGAGCAGCTGACTCTTAAACCACTCTGGCCACTGGAGCTCTGTCAGGGGGATAGGAGTCTCCTCTCAGCACCTTTCACAAACTACACTTCCCAGGATTCTTTGGGGGAAGCCATGACTGTCTCACATGAAATCAAAGCCTGGTGTGGGTGTTGCCCCCTGATTAGGCCAGTCCAGCAGCTGTGTGTCTGGCTTTTAGAACACTGACAGTCAGTTCTTCCTGAGCATGCCCAACACTATAATTGAGTTCAATGCAAAATTTATTAAATTAATTAAAAATCAGGCAGACATTTTTTAAACTTTTAAACTGCAGAAGATGAAGGTCCGAGTATGGGGCAAGGTCAGTAACAGGATTGCAGGTACTCTGTGAACATGGCTGATTTTTAATGAATTTCAACAGATTATGCGAACTCTGATAGAAAAAAGTCCAAAACGGCTCTGTGGTTTTTACCCTCTTTTTAGACTTTGAACTCTATTCTTTCTGACTGTTTTGTGTATCACCATGAAAATTGAGAGGGTTGTTAAGCAAGTGTTTCTTTTCCACCCTCCTGGCTGATGTTTTATCTTGAGGTTTTAACATCTTCTCCCCCCCCAATCCTCATCCTCCTTTATGATGCTGTGAAACCTGATTTTTATGAGTCTCTGTGATGTCATTATATCAGGTATAGTGATGTGAAAGCATCATATCAAGACTGCAATAGTGACATCACTGGCAAAATTACATGGGTCATCACAGCTGATAGGATTACATATTTTAATTGATTATATGACATTGATGGCAAATGAGGCCAAGGATAGCGAGATCAAAGAAGAAGAATGGAAATGGTGCAGGAAAAAAATCATTAATGTATTTGCAACAAGTGCCCCCAAATTGTACCCATTAGGTAGTGTTTTTCATGCTCACAAACTCAAAGCAAGTTAAGTAGTTTATGCTAAACCTATTTCACTTGGTGGAATCCAGTGCTTTAGAATCATATCCTAATTTTGATAAGAATTCCACAGAAGTGGGTAGGATATTCACCCACATATTTAGTTTTGAATGACTGATGTAGAGTGGTTAGGGATCTAGACACAATTTGGCTCATTACTACTTTGTTGGCAAGGCCCTTCTCCATGACCCATACATAGCCAAAGAAAGATTGGCTGGGATAAAAAAGGGCTGTTTCAGTGGCTGCAGACAGACTGTAGTATCATTCACCATATGAGATCTGTATGACTTCCCTCTTTTGCCCTCTTCAATGACTGGTTAACGCCTTTCTGCTCTGGCAAACTTTTGCTTACCAAGCAGGTGATTTTTATGGGGCACACCCTCATTTTAGAATACTTTATCTGCTGAGTCTGTCTCCATTGTTAGGCTGTTGTGCTGTTTCCTTATGGAATTACTTTGTTTTTATTTGTTCTAAGCTGCTTTGAGTGATGTAAATTCACTGGAAGAATAGGGTGTAAGTATTCTAAATAAATAAATGACTAATTATGAATAGCACAACTTTAATTTTTTTTTAAAGTTTGGAATTATATTTATATCAGAATGTTTTGCATGGTCCCCTTGACCAGACATATTTGCCATTCAGTATGAAACTGAATGCATGAGAATTTAGATAATGTATTTCAAAAGCAAATGAATCACTGTGCACTCACAAAGGTATGTTGATTAACACAATCATGTGCTTCCGTTAATATTACAATTCAAATTATAAGTAGGGCTGTGCACTGAATTCAGCTGAATCTTGAAATGAATAGGGTCAGCCGACCTGGAGTTGCCCACCCAGAGTGATCCAGGGCTGGCAAGAGGCAGGGCGAGGGGGGAAGCACAGAAGAGACAGGCAGCCTCTAAAAAAGAGCAGTGAGGGGCTGCTCACAAGAGGGCTTTCAAACAGCTCTGCATTGCACTTTGGCTGCATAAGGAGGGGAACACTCCCACACACAAACAGAGTAGGATTGAACCCTCTGCTCACCAGATGCTGAGCAGAGGATTCAGTCCTGCTGTCTGTAGGGGTCTGCTTTGCCAACACATTTCCCACACTCAGCCGAATTGAGTTCTGTGTTTACTACCTGATGAGTGAAAGGTTCAGTCCTGCATCTCATTCTTCCCCGCCTCGGCCTACTATTTGCTTAATTAGGGTTTAAAACCCTAATTAAACATTAAGGCTGCTCTCCAAATCGATTTGGGGCCTGCATCCAGGCTAGGTTGCCTTGGATCAGGTCAGGGTCTATCCGAAGTCCCAGACTGGGACCCATATCTAATCAGGAGGCTGTGCCCAGTCCTAATTATAAGCACTAATTCTATTTCCTGCACCACTTCTAGAAGTAATGCAATACCTGGGTGTTGTGTAAACCAGCCAAAGCAAACTCCCAGGCCATCTGCCTATTCAAAAAATTAATTTATTACGCAGCTCTTGAATTGAGAGCATGCTACGTATTAAACTGATAAGAAGAGATACTGTAGCCATAAGGATGAGTTTCTAAAGGATTTTGTGTGAGAGGACTATTTGCATCTGTATATGGGTTGTGTGTCAAGAAGAAGAAGAACAAAACATTCAGAAACCACCCTGGACTAACATCTCATTTTGGTTTGGATCCAAAGCAGAGTCTTCCTTTGGTTTGTTTTCCAAAGCTTTGGAGTCTCTCCATTGACTATAAGGTGGAAATCCTATAACTTTTTACATTTTGACAGAATTGGATGAAATTTGCAGTCATAGTAGCCACTTCTGAGGCATGAAGCCCACCAAATTTCACCATACAGGTACAGGGAATTTTGTTCAAGAAGGTCTTTCATGTTTGGATTTTTAAAAAAACAACAACAGGGGCTGTCCTACTTTCTCTGTGCATGAACATGGAATATCACAGCCCTCTTCAAGCATTCTTGAAGTACTTGGTAAACACACAAGGCAGGGCATGAGGATGACCACACTGTCTCCACTTCCCATCATCATTCTAGTTACTCTCCAAGGGTTGGAGGGCAACTTTCTTAAGCAGGAAGCTTCCGGAACTTGTGCAGACTCCCCATGCATTTTAGAACCCTGGAAAATAATAGTTTTTGAAGTAATCCTCTGGTGGAAATTGCAATTCGGGGAGGGGTTTGAAAGTCAGTGTCTACTTGCTTAGACATATAGGCACATAGGCCTTAGCTCATGCTCAGTGTTCTACATTTGGCAGAGGCATAAAGGAGCCAAATACCCATTCCTTCCAGCTCCATGTAGACTGTGAATGCCAGAGCCATGTATGAACCAGTTCTTTGACACTCCAGAATCATACTTGGAAATGGTGAAACAAATTCATATGGATTTCTAATGCCACGTTTTCAAAGCAGCCAGTTTGGGAATGCAAGGATCGTTACTACAGTGCATACTGGAGGCAGATTTGTGGAATATCTGTGTTAAAGTATCAATTTAACATTACTCTCTTTCTCCCTGAATCCATGCATTGCTGCCATGTACACTGGTGGGAACTGGGCATGTCTTTTAGAAGATTCATGTAAATAATCCCGTGAAAGCAAGACAATTAAAAGCAATGCCTGAAATGAAGTTTCATCTTTAAAAGTCTCCTCTGTGGAGATTTTCAGCAAAACAGATGGCGTGCAACTTCAGTTCACCTTCTCCCTGTATCATTTACAAGCAAACATTTTATGCTTTTTTTTTTAAAAAAAAATCAGAACATTATTTATTTTAATTACTTCTGTGTCTCTTCTCAGGGTCACAGATTCTCCCAGAGCTGCTTACAATGAAAGGATCACAAACAGAAGCCAGAAAGTAACTTTGTATTGGCTCTCCCAGGGTGGGATGAGTTCTTAAAGAGCCAAGTTCACACACATATACTGACAAACATGATTAACTACCAAATTAAAACAAATAAATAAATAATATGAAACTCCTTAAATATAGAAAATAGCAGAGCTGTTTAAATATATAAATCTACATGAGGGCGCCACATCTAGCTGCACCATTCCCAAGGCAATATATATATATATATATACAGTATGAAAAACTAACAACCACCACCAAGAGCAGTTAGTTGGGTGGGGCAGCAGCACTTACCTGACCGCCTGTCAGTGGCATCACTGTGGATTATTGCGAAGGGAAGCGGGGAGATCAACATGGTGCAAATGCACTGGTGGGAGTACTAGATTGGTTCGCCTCTGCATTGGTACTATGCCAACCTCATAACTGCCTCACTCATCCTCTTCTCTATCCCTGCAATGCCAGTGATTGGAGGTCAGGTAAGTGGCCACTACTGACAGCCACCCCAGCTTACCTTATCAGGAGCAGATTGGAAAAGAAACATATTTTGAGCTAGCTTTGGGGAAGAGAGTCCCATAGGCAGGGGACATGGGAGGGGGGACTGACACTGGAAATTTCACAAGACAGTGGCTAGACACCCCAAGTTCCTCAAGCAGATTAGTGACACCTTTTTTTTTTTTTAGTAATTTCTTATGTAGAAAGTTCAAGGCAATGGTTAGGGATGGGCAAAAAATTCAGTTCAGTTTGTTCTATGCATGGGGCTGCCCTTGAAGACAACTCGGAAACTTCAGCTGGCCCAAACTGCAGGCCCCAGATTGCTGGCTGGGGTTCCCTTTAGATCTCATATAACCTCTGTTTGAAACAGCTGCATTGATTGCCAGTTCATTTCCAGATCCCATTCAAGATTCTCACACAAGTTTTTAAAGCCCTAAATGACTTAGGTCCCAAATATCTGAAAGATTGTCTCCTTCCCTACGAATCCTCTCAATTGTTGAGATCAGCAGAGGGGGCCCTTTTGGTAGTTCTGCCACCTTCAGAAGTTCCAGGGGTGCTGGCCCTAGAGATGGCATTCTCTGTGGTGGCCCCTAAGCTGTGGCACTCCCTCCCCACTGAGGTGCGTCTAGCAACGTCATTGTACAGTTTTAGGCAAACGCTGAAGAGGCACCTCTTTACCCTGACTTTTGACACCCGAGACATGTTTTTGGAGAACCCACACTATTTTGGGATTTTAAATTATTTTAAAATTGTTTTAATGTCATATTTCAACATTGTTGTAACCCACCCTGAGACTTTTGGGTGAAAGGCAGGTACCACATGATGATGATGATGATGATAAGCTGAATTTATCAAATTCACAGTTTCCAAAATAACATGAGAACCAAAATACAGCCATCCTTTGAAATTTGCACTTACCCAAATTTTGCGGTGCAGTTCTGCAGCCAACCAGAATTGTTTATAAAAATGTTTATATTAAGGGGAAATGTTTATAAAAATGCATATATTGGTGAAAATAACACACAAAAATGCATTATATTAAGATAACTTGTAAGAACTGCATACATTAGCCAAAACTGCATACAAAAAATGTTTTTATTAGGAGAAATTTGTACTAAAAAGCTGAAGAATTTTCATGAGGATTTCTTTTTTTAAAAAAAGATCACAAGTTGTTGCAGAAATGTGAAGAACCAAATTTAAGATTAGGAAAACAAGAAACTGAGAGAACTGAAACTGACAGATCTTTCCATCCCTAATGGGGATGCTGCCCTTGGTTAGGCTACTGTCTGTTCCATGTTCAAATAGGACGTGGCAGACTCCAGGAGGGTAGTTGCACAGAGGGTCAGTCCATTCTACCTTGCCATAATTGGTTACGTCCAATTCTTTCATATGACAGTTACATATAATATTAAATTCTGTATACAACAGTATTACACTCAGTGTGCGGTTGTAACAGCAGTCAGTGTGGAGAACATTAAACTAATTCACCACAATATCAGGTTTGATCTCATCAATCAACTCATCCCAGTAGCCATGGTCTTGTAACGTGATGTAACCATTGAGCCACATCCTGGCTCAGGTTGGGCCTTTCATTCTGCCCCAATCAGAGCAACCTGCGAGGAAAGGATGGTCTAGATATGGACAGTCTGATGGAGGAAGGGAACCGCTGCTGTTGCAACACCATTATTGCACCTCAAGTGGCTGTGGTGTAATGACGGTCCTGCCCATTTGGTAGGGGCGGGTTTGCCTACACCCTATTTCTAGGAAGGCTCAGGAAGGTTCCAGAAATTGTGTGAGAGGTCAGGTGGGGTATCTTGACCAATGGGGTAAGGGTTTTGAGCGGCTATATATAGCCTGCTCCGCTTTAAGAGCACGCCTTTTTTGCCTTGCGGCACGTTGGTAAAAGCTGAGTGACTGGTTTAGTTCTTGCTGCCTCGTGATTCTCCGGGTGACTGAGTCGTTGGTGATTGCATTTGGTGACGAGTTTTATTGCTTTAATTTGTAGCTCCATTTAATTGTTTTTTTATTATTAATTTTTATTCAAATTTTCAAACACAAAAAAAGCACAAAACAAAAATAATTAAACAATAAAATAAAATGTTGACTTCCGATTTGTCGCAGATCAGTTATAAGTCTACAATATATAACAATCCTGTCTCCTAAATTATATTATAAAATCACTTTCCTCCAGTAGTTATCTTAATTAATCATCAAATCTCATAAACATTACTTTATTCTTCCCACAAAAAGTCAAAGAGAGGTTTCAGTTCCTTGAGAGATATATCTTTCAATTTTTCTCCAAATAAACATGTCGATTAATCCATCTCATTCAAATCTGTTAGGTCCAATAATTTCAATAGCCATTCTCATTATCAATGTTAATTCCATCTTCTATCTTCAATAATCCTATTAAGTCCAATAATTTCAGTAACCATTCTTCCATTATCAGTATCCCATAATAATCTTGTTGTCATAGTCATAATCCAAATAAATATATAGATTAATCCATCTCACCAAACCTGTTTGAGCCAATAATTTCAATAGCCATTCTTCCATTGTCAATATTAATTCCATCTTCCGTCTTCAATAGTCCTGTTCAGTCCAGTAATTTCAGTATCCATTCTTCCATTATTAGTATCCCATATTAATCTTGCTGTCATAGCCATAGTCATATAGTAAGAGTCTGATGGGAATTTCCTTTATCACAAATATTTTCTTGCCATCAATTCTGAATATGTTGCTGAGATATTGTTGTAAAGTCACATCTCTACTCTTCTTTTTTACAAAATGCACTGGCTCATCTCTTAAGAATTTTTCCATTGTCACATATCTGTAGTCCATTCCATAGATTTTTTCTATGTCAAGCTCCATCACATCATTCCAGTCCAAAAAATTATCCAAGACATTAATAACTTTATCTCTATTATCTTCATTAATTTATACAGAGACAACGTTGATTTCCAAACAGTAAACTTTATTTCTAGTATCCATAAACTCCAGATCTTTTTCCAATTTCACATTTGTTCCAATCTCCAGAGCTTGCATCTTCCCTTTAGTTTTTCTTTTTTCATCTCTAATCTCATCAACTATTTCTTTAAACTCCTGCGTCATTTTACTAAATTCATTTTTCATCTCCTGTCTACCCTGTCTCAGGGTTTGTTTCGTTATCTCAATCTCATCCATTATTTTCTGAAACATAATTTCTTCCATGGTCTCAACCACTTTCCTGATTGCCATTCTTAAAACCACAAAAACAAAAATTATTTCAGTCACAATTGGGTTAATATTCCAGGCTTGATGAAGTCACAGTGTAGACAGTACAGCCTGCCTTATCTCTTATATTCAGGAATACAAAACAAATTTAGTTCCCAGCTTCAAAAGAGTTAGTAGCGTCGTGAACAAGCAGATTCGTCAAAATGAAATAGACCAAAAAAAAAATAGTCCCAGACATATAATGCTCCAAAGTTCATAAATCAAATTTATTTATTTCTTTTCCCTCCTCGAAATAGAAATCCCTCTTCCGTTTATATCTTTAGAATGCACTTCCCGGCCAGCTTTTTGCAATAAAAACTAAGATAGGCTTTTTCAGTTTCTTTCCTCCTTAGTTTCGTGAATAACGGAGAAAATTTTTAACTCACCCAGCAGTTCTTATATAGCCGATTCATTGACAAATCTCTTTTTTGCTGCAACAATTTAAACCAAATGGAAAAAAATATATAGAAAGAAGGATGCTTGCTTGTTTAAGTTCGTTTTCTTTGAAGAAAAGATAAACGTGTCACTTAGTCAGTTAGAGCTTGATGGACGTCCTCTGGCATTGCTGGCTGAACCTTCTCTCATAAATTAATGAGATCCAGTCCTCCCAAACAAAAACAGGCTTTAATGGTTAATCTCTACGTTTTTCCCTGCCCGGGAAAAAATCATCACCAGTCAAAAAAGAACGTTCTGACTGATTTATACTGAAAAAGTTTCTTCTGAGATGAGAGCTCGTCTCAAAAAGCAGGCACAAGCGAAGTCATTCTTCCCTGAAGTCCCTGTAGCTCCATTTAATTGTGTAGACGGTTTTGTTTTAGCGAGCGGGGGGAATCCCCCCCGTTTTTCCTTTAAAATCCTCCCCCCCTTAATAACCGTAATAACTGCCCGTTCCTTAGCGCTAGCAGGGGTTTTGCGAGCTGAGTAGTACTCTTTGCTTCTATGTTCCCTGTTTCATTTAAAATAAATACATAAATAGAATATCATAAATAGAATAAGATAACTGACTATTTAACTAAGTAAATAAATCCGTTCCTTACCGCATTGCAGTGTGGCGTGTGCCGGGTCACCTTTCTTCTGCGCCATTTGCATTGGGGACTTGCAGCGCCTGATCACGGGGCTTTGAAGTTACGACACGCCGGCGGAGCGGCGTGCGCGGCCGGCGTTTTTGCATCGCGTGCCGCTGATAAGGTTGCCGCGTGGGGCCAGCTTCTGGTTCAGTTAACGGAGTCGGTCTTGGTACTTTTACCCCGCTTTTTCGGGGGTTAACGTTGTGGCGCGGCAAGCAGGGCATCTTTAAAGCAACCCCCCCAGTTTTCTTCCGCTGATCAGCTGTTTGGCAGGATCAGCTGTGAGGCGGTGAGTGAGGTTTGTTTCCTTAGCTTCACAACCGTTTGTTTTCCTATTTGAATTTCCCGCTTCTTAGTAGTTCCCTGGCTTCACTGTTGTTTCCTATTTAATTATATATCGTCCTCCCCCCCCCCTTGTTTCAATTAATATTGTACTGGTCTGGATATTAAGTGTTTGGTTTGGGTGAATTATAAATAAATAGTTAAATTTATTAGTATTATTTGAGTTATATAGATAATTAATTATAATTAAATAAGTTCTTTTATAAATTAAGGGAATTCTATTTAGAAAAATAGTTATATTATTATAAAATATTTGGGTAATTGATTCGTATTATAATTTTGCCCCCCCATAAAAAAATTAAAAATAAAACTTATTTGTTTTTCTTTTAATCGTGATTTAGATTCATTAATTTTTTGTCTGTGCGCAATTGCTTTGCTCACATTGCAGTTTATGGTAAAAATTAATATTGGTTGAATTTCATTGTTAAGTTGGTTGCACTGTATATTGTGATAACTTGTTATTGTTATTGTTGTACCTATCGCAAGCTTCATAGGAAATCAACATGCCTCCAAAGAAAGTTCAACAAAAGCGAGGGGTTCGGGTGGTTAAGCAGGCGGCTAAGCGCCCCCCTTCACGGCAAGAGTGTCTTTCCTCCGATGATGAAGATGACATGGGGACAATTCGTGCTCTGGTTGCAAGGGTGGAGGCCCTTGAGAGAGAAAGCAAGCGTCCTTCGGAACCAGGAGCTGGGCCTAGTACCGCCCCTTCAGGTAAGAAGTCCGCCCGTTTGGCTGCTAAAAAGACTAAATCTGGAATTATTTCTGATTTGGTCGCCAGAATTGGTTCCCTTGAGGTGGCAGCGCCCAGAGATGACTTCAACGTCCCTTCGGTGCAAGCCAGCACATCTGGGGCTTCTTCTGCACTCACCTCTTCCCGCATTCCGGTCTGTGCTGCTGCTGGCATTCCTCAGGATCAACTTCAAAAGGTCCAACCAGATATTCATGTTCTGCCTCCTGTTACCCCGGCTGTTGCTACACCGGCAGTGGTTGCGTCGTCAGCTGCCGTTACGGGTGAGTGCTGGGTACCTTTGCATTCCACAGGTGTGCAGGTTCCGCAATTACAACAGTATCCTGCAGCTACCACAGAGCTTGGTAGTGCGCAGCATTCACTAGTTTATATGGGTGGGGTATTAGTTCCTCAGCAACCTGTGCTTCCTTGGCCAGCTGCTGCAGTTACCCCCTGGCAACCGTCTGTGGCCTCTGCTGGTGCCTCGGCTGCTCCGCTGCCTCTCCCCTCTGGTGTATATCCACAGGGTGATGCTTCACTGCCTTTAGGAGATCATCTGCTACTTGCAACTAAGGAAAAGATTTGGCGTGGTGAATATATAGATATATTCACGCTCCTTTTTCGGGAATCTGAAATAAAACCCAGGGAATGTTCAGACATTTCGGAACGGGAGATAGCGATAAAAAAGAAGGTGGATCGCATATGGCCTAATTGGCTTAATGCGTTCACGGTGTATATGGGTGTGATGACTCAGGTTTATCCATCCAGGGCCATGTCTCTGATTAAATATCAGGATATAATTCATAGAGCCTTTAGGGAATTCTCAGGGACCGCGTGGTCGCGGTATGATGAGAATTTTAGGCAAAGGGCGGCTTTGGACCCCACGTTTCGTTGGGACATCGAACATCCTGGGCTTTGGTTGCGGTCTATGACGTCAGCCAGACCCGCTTTGGGAGATAGAGCCGATAGCGGGCATCTTTTAGTCAGTGCGCAGACTTCAGCCACCGGTGCCATCCGGGGCTGGCAGCGGGTTCAACCCCCTCAAGTCTGTTGGGCCTTCAACAGTTCTGGACGCTGTTTCAGGTGCCCGTGTCGCTTTAGGCACGCATGTGGAATCTGTGGGGGATCTCACCCTCGTTCCACTTGCCAGCGAGCCCGTTCATCTCGCAGGGGTTCAGGGGACCAACCACCTAAATGTGGATCTGGCAACAGTGGCAGTACAGTCGCAAGGCCAGTAGTCCTATCAGGTTGTTTCCCTTAGCGAGGTTATTGAATAGTTATCCCAATAGATCTGCGGCTAGATGCCTTTGGTATGGTTTTTCGGAGGGTTTTCGTATTCCTTTCGAAGGCCCGAGGGTTCCCACTTCCTCTGCCAACCAGCCTTCTGTTTTGGCATTGGCTTCTGTAGTCCTTGCGAAAATAAATAAAGAAATAGCTGCTGATAGGATTTCTGGTCCTTTTATTAATCCTCCCTTATCAAATTTGAGGATTTCTCCTATAGGTGTAGTTCCCAAAAAACAGCCTGGCGAATATCGCCTTATTCATAATTTGTCTTTCCCTAAAGGCGCCTCTGTTAATGATGGTATTGCATCTTTATATACGTCAGTCCGCTATACTTCCTTTGATGAGGCCGTTAAGGTTGTGAGGGAGGCTGGTAAGGGCGCCTTGATGGCGAAGTGCGACATTAAGTCTGCATTTCGATTGCTCCCAGTGCATCCGGGTGATGTTGATTTATTAGGCTTTCGTTTTCAGGGACAATATTACGTAGATAGGGTGATGCCTATGGGATGCTCTGTGTCCTGCGCGGCATTTGAGACTTTTAGCACATTTCTGGAGTGGGCTTTAAGGACAAGGGCAGGTTCTTCCTTGTCTGCCCATTATCTGGATGATTTTCTATTTATTGGCCCTGCAGGCACGTCTCATTGTTTGCAGTTGATGCGGACTTTTGAGCAGTTAACTACAGAATTGGGTGTCCCGTTAGCTCCGGAAAAATCAGAGGGCCCTGCCACTTCTCTTTCATATTTGGGTATTATTTTGGATATGCAGTCCCAGTCTTCTCGTCTGCCTCCTGACAAGTTGTTAACATTGAGGCAGAGGTTGCGTTCAGTTTTGTCTTTGAAAAAGGTCACACTAGCTCAGTTACAAGAGCTTCTGGGGCACTTAGTCTTTGCTTCTAAAGTTATTTCGCCAGGTAGGACATTCCTTCGTCGTCTCTGTGATGCTATGAAGGGAGTTCGTTCCCATTCTCATTTTATTAGGGTCATGTCAGGGATGAGGGAGGATTTCAAAATGTGGCTGACTTTCTTGGATAATTACAATGGCCTCTCTTTTTGGCATGAGGATCTATTACTGGAAGCTGAGCTACAAGTACATTCTGATGCTGCTGGGGGCATTGGTTTTGAGGTAATTTTTAGGTCTCAGTGGTGCGCTGAGAGATGGCCTGCAGATTGGTTAGCTTCTGGGATTACTTCAAACATGACATTTTTTGAATTCTTCCCCATTGTGGTGGCGGTCCACATTTGGCCTGAGGCATTACAAAATCGCACTGTGCATTTTTGGTGCGATAATCTGTCTACAGTGTGTGTGGTCAATACCCAGACTTCTAAATCGCCTCAGGTGATGCGCCTGGTGCGGGCTTTTGTATTACAATGTTTGCGATATAATATATTATTTGTGGCTCGCCACGTTCCAGGATTGCAGAATTGCGTTGCTGATGCTCTATCACACTTACAGATGGCACGTTTCCGGGAATTGGCGCCAGGAGTGGCCCAGGATTCTGTCCCTGTCCCTTTCTTCCTGTGGAGCCTTGGCAATTAGAGGCTGGGGATGCCACAATTTCTGTGCTTGCTCCCAGCACTCGGAGAGCGTATCAGCGGGCTCTTGCAACATTCCAGGCTTTTCGTGCCAGTGGTGCTTTATCTGCCGAGTGGCCTATTCCTGTATCACATTTGCTGCAGTTTGTTATATTTAAAAGGGCAAAACAATTCCGTTTCTACCATCTCCAGACACCTCTCTGCACTGGCCTTTATTTCCAAGGCAAGAGGAATGCAGGATCATTCTGTAGATTTTAGGGTCAGGAAGGTCCTTCAGGGTTGGTCGCGTTCCGCTCACAGGCCCACTGACCGAAGGAGGCCAATCACGCCCGATGTTCTCCTTCAGATCCTGCCTTTATTTAGGTCTCTGTGCTCATCTCAGTATGAGTCGCACCTGTTCGCCGCAGTAACGCTGACGATGTTCTATGGTGCTTTTCGCCCTCGTGAAGTATTGCCTTCCTCGAAGCGCGATGTGTCCTATCGAGCCTTTTGCTTTGGCGATTGCACGCTAGGTGCAGATATAGTTAGGCTTTCCCTTCGAGTCTCTAAGACTGATCAAAAGGGCCGTGGCAGTATTATTTCATTGAGAGTTTGCCAGGTCCCTGAATTGTGCCCAATGGCTGCAGTGCGTTTATTTCTGTCAATGAGGCCGGTGGGCCAGCGTTACCTCTTTATACATCCGGATGGTTCTGCCCTGACTCAATTTCAATTTTGGGCCGTTGTTCGGCGGGCCTTGTTGGCCAGTGGTCGCGATGCTGGAGTCTATGGGCTGCATTCCTTTCGGATTGGGGCGGCTACGGCTGCCGCCCTCGTGGGCATGAGCGTTCAGGATATTCAGGCAATTGGAAGGTGGCGTTCTTCCACTTTCAAGTCTTATATCAGATATTGATTCTAATGTGTTGTTCTTTCCTTTCTTAGGTGTGCTGAGCCTTCCTGTGCCTGCGAGGGTTGTCCTGTGTGGCCACTCGATTTTATTTTGGGCCCATCGGAGAGCCTTCTCTACGCTTGCCGGGACACAGCTGCAGCTTTCCACTAGAGCAACGGTTGGCTGGGAGGCTCAGAGGGGCATGCTTTGGGATGCACTCATGCCTTTGGTGTGTCGGCTTATGGCATCGTTTAACCGGCCACATGTGTTGGTGGTCCATTTAGGGGAAAATGATATGGTGCAGCAGCCAGGTATGGACCTGCTGCTGAAGATCACCCGTGATTTTAATGCACTCATCCAGTCTTACCTGGACCTTGTTATAGGGTGGTCCGACATGCTGGTGCGTCGTGTTTGGAGGGGTGCACGGCACCCCAACAGGATCGACAGATTCAGAAAGTGGGTGAATAGGAAAGTTAGGAGTTTAGTTTTGTCATTGAGTGGGGTATATATTCCTCATGACAGAATCCATTTTCATGCACCGCATCTGTTTCAGGATGATGGTGTCCATCTTTTGGATATTGGGTGTGATTTGCTAATGGAGGATTTTAGGTTGGGTTTGGGGGCTTTGTTTTCTTTGGGTTGAGGGGACCAAGCTTAAGCTGATCCCCTCTTGTGGTGTTGGATTCGGGCAGGTGAGGTAATTGGGGTTAAAAATGGAGGTGGATGAGGCATTTGGGTAAAGGGCACTCCCTGGTGAAACATCAAGGCGTAATGCCTGGTGTGGATCCGGGGGGTGTCCACATGGGACCGGCTTGCGCATCATGGTGAACGCCTGTACAGTGGGGCCAGGATGCGGAGGTTGGAACCACAAACCTGACTCCAATTGCAAGGAGGGAGAAGTTGTCCCACATCCTTGTCTGGGGAGTTGCAGTACGATGTGACTGACTTGCCTCCGGGTTTGGAGGGTCTAGACCCTCATAGATAGGTTGAGCCTCACCTGCCCGAAGGATTTGAGATTATTAATTGGCGGATTGGAATTTGATTGATTATGTTTTATATTTTAATAAATATAACATTTCAACCATACATGTGTCACGAGCCTTCCTTGATGTGTTGGCAATGACGGTCCTGCCCATTTGGTAGGGGCGGGTTTGCCTACACCCTATTTCTAGGAAGGCTCGGGAAGGTTCCAGAAATTGTGTGAGAGGTCAGGTGGGGTATCTTGACCAATGGGGTAAGGGTTTTGAGCGGCTATATATAGCCTGCTCCGCTTTAAGAGCGTGCCTTTTTTGCCTTGCGGCACCCACCCAACCCTCCCTTGTCAGTATGGGCTCAGCTAGTCGCCTGCAGGGGCTGAGTAGGAATTTTTTTTTGGAGATTCTGATTTCAGAATTTCTTTGGTTTTGCCTACTCCATACTGCTTGGGTTTGATTCATTTGGCTTGTTCCGGGTGGGTTGTGGTGATTCCGGTTTGGCTGGCATTGGATTCGGGCAGGTGAGGTAATTGGGGTTAAAAATGGAGGTGGATGAGGCATTTGGGTAAAGGGCACTCCCTGGTGAAACATCAAGGCGTAATGCCTGGTGTGGATCCGGGGGATGTCCACGTGGGACCGGCTTGCGCATCATGGTGAACGCCTGTACGGTGGGGCCAGGATGCGGAGGTTGGAACCACAAACCTGACTCCAATTGCAAGGAGGGAGAAGTTGTCCCACATCATTGTCTGGGGAGTTGCAGTATGATGTGACTGACTTGCCTCCGGGTTTGGAGGGTCTAGACCCTCATAGATAGGTTGAGCCTCACCTGCCCGAAGGATTTGAGATTATTAATTGGCGGATTGGAATTTGATTGATTATGTGTTATATTTTAATAAATATAACATTTCAACCATACATGTGTCACAAGTCTTCCTTGGTGTGTTGGCAATGTGGAAGATGCTCAACACACTTGCTGCAACAAAGGACTGGATGAGGATGCCACATTGGTACTGCGTACTTGGTTTCTGGATCCATTTGCACATGGAGGGAGGGCTCTGGATCCATGTGCAGAGCCGTAGGGTTCATCATGCCCATAATTAATAGAATTTTATGATATGGTGGCAACCCAAAGTTACAGTGCCATATTATAGGATACAGTATCAGTAAATGTTCTAACATTGCCTTGTAATAAATGCATTTTAAAAGCCGGCATAAGCTCAGAGGAAATCATCCTCCACTTCACAGAACAAATGAAAGACTAAATTCTGTCAGCAAAAAATAGTATTATCCCTGCTTTACAGTTCTTGTATAACACTTATCCCAAAGTCAATTACTGTATTAAAGTCAATGGTTATCTCCTTATGGTACCCTATTGTATTTTTAATTGAATTTTAAAAGGAAGTTGTTTTCTTTTAGACTCATAGACATGCAATAAATATTGATCTCAACATAGACCATAGGGGATAAAAGAAATCCTTTAGTCCACAAAAGGAATGCAACTCACTTCATTGTCACTGTCTGCCAAATCTAAATCAATGTACAATTAAATATGATCTCTTTTTCAGGTTTTAGAGGCATGTATATTGAACGTACTGATACTTATTTTGCTGAAGGATTAGTTGAACCAAATTCTGTGTTTAGCCATTTGGAATATGTTAATATGCTCTACATAGCATTTGGCCTGCAGAGCAAAAATATTCATGTTCATTGTTTAGAATCCACATTCAAACAATTACATTTTCAAGAATGTTTTAAAGGTTTACACAGCCTGTTGTCAGCTTGATAATATGGATTAGTTAAAACAGGATTCACCAGTAGTGATGCTACAAGAATCCTATTTGCAAGGCTTCAGAGTAGATTCCTCATGTCCACCTGACTGAGATCTAATGAGGATCAGGCCCTATACTCTGGATTCTGAGCTTAATCTTAATTGCATGCCCCATCATCTCTACCCTCTCTGCCTTTCTCCTCAGAAGCAATGGTGGAGAGGACTGATAGATCTGCCATAGTGTTATTGTGGTAGTTGATAAACATCTTTTTACATCACGCTTTATCCATATGGATTCCTGAGTAGTGTACAATAGGCATAAATAAAAATCATTCATACCCAAATGCAATAGAATAAAATCAACGATACTCATACAAACAGCAGACTTCAAAGCAATCAAAAAAATAATCCAGTCCCTACAATGAAGTCCTGTAAAAGTTTCTGTTCTGATTTGTCTAACCTACAAAACTACCTAGTATACATATAAGAGAACCAGAAAAACTTGAGTAGACATCATCATAGTCTGGTACACATTTTTAGATGCTATATTTCAAAAAGGCTGCCACCTAATTTTAACTGCACCTATTTTGGCTCCTAGAACACTTACAGATGTCATTCTGGTGTCTAGATATATGTTTTTGGGGTCAGGAAATTCAATTATAAGGTTCCTAAATATATATGAATGTTAGATTTTACAGTAAATGGCATTAAACAAAGACACTACTGACATAAAGAATTGCCATGTCAGAGGGCTATAAACGACAAGAAACCAGTTCATAGGCCGTCTCTCTCAGATTATTTCATCATTGAGGAAAACCTGTATTCCCTGAACAATGCAGCAAAGTGACATGCTGGAACTGAGCTTGCAATTAGCTTGGTTAAAAATGGAATTTCTGAAGAAATAAATAATGAAGTTGTTCCAACACAAGCTGGATGTCATTCTTTGGTATCAATGCCAACACCTCCTGTCATGCAAGTGGGTTTCCTTTCATTCATTCCAAAACCAGTTACAGATCATGCAACTGTTTTCTTATCATTTAAGAATTTACAGAACGTTTGTTCACAACTAAAACAGCCAGCTTTGCCAGTATTCTCATATAAGGGTATGCTCCATATTATAGCTTATATCATAATGAGTTACCCATAAGAGTTTCCTGACACCATTCCAATGCTTGGAAACTTCCACTGAGCAAAAATTGCAATGCATATTGTTGGAAAGTATTTGCATGACAGCAGAGCTCAGGATGCGTTAAGTGAGTGTGAAGTGTTTGGTGTAAATACTTCAGAATCAGTAATGAATGGAAGCCATTATTTCAGATCCCTTAAGGGATTCCATATTCTTGAAGAAGTAATATATAAGATGAAATGGGTGGTGTTTTGGAAATGTAGGATCAAAGAAAAATATACTGAGACTAAGAACATAAGAAAAGCCTACTGGTTCAAGCCAGTGACCTATCTAGTCCAGCATCCTGTTCTCACAGCGGCCAACCAGATGCTCATGGGAAGCCTACAAGCAGGACCTGAGTGCAAGAGCACTCTCCCCTCCTGCAGCTTCCAGCAATTGGTTTTCAGAAACATACTGCATCCGACCTTGGTGGCAGAGCACAGCCATCATAGCTAATAGCCATTGATAGCATCCTCCATGGATTTGTCCAATCCTCTTTTAAAGCAATCTAGCTTGGTGGCCATCACTGCCTTTTGTGGGAGCAAATGCCATAGTTTAACTATGCTCTGAATGAAGAACTATTTTCCTTTGTCTGTCCTGAATCTTCCAACATTCAGCTTCATTGAATGTCATGAGTTCCAGTGTTATGAGAGAGGAAGACAAACGTTTCTCTTTCCACTTTTTCCATGCCATGCATAATTTTATACACTTCTATCACGTCGCCTCTGACTCAACTTTTCTCTAAACTAAAAAGTCCCAAATGCTGCAACCTTTCCTCATAGGTGAATCGCTCCATCCCTTTGATCATTCTGGTTGTCCTTTTCTGAACCTTTTCAGACTCTACAATATCCTTTTCAGATGAGGCAACCAGAACTGTACACGGTATTCCAAATGCTACCACACCATAGATTTATACAACAGCATGTTATCAGCAGTTTTATTTTCAGTACCTTTCCTAATGATCCCTAGCATGGAATTTGCCTTTTTCACCGTGGCCGTACACTGGGTTGACATCTTCATTGAGCTATCCACTATGACCCTCAGGTCTTATTCCTGGTCAGTCACTGCAAGTTCAGACCACATGAGCATATATGTGAAATTAATTTTTCTTGTTCCAATATGCATAACCTTACACTTGTTTACATTGAATTGCATTTGCCATTTTACTGCCCATTCACTCGATTTGGAGAGTTCCTTTTGGAGCTCTTTGCAATCCCTTTTGTTTTAACAGCCCTGAACAATTTCGTATCATCAGCAAACTTGGCCACCTCACTACTCATCCCTAACTCTAGATTGTTTATGAACAAGTTAAAAAGCCGAGGTTCCAGTATCAATCCTTGGGGGACTCCACTTTCTATAGCCCTGCATTGGGAAAACTGTCCATTTATTCCTGCTCTCTGGTTCCTGCTATTTAACCAATTCCTGATCCACGCAAGGACTTCTCTTATTCTGTGAGTGCTATATTTACTCAGTAATCTTTGCTGAAAGCTTTTTGAAAGGCTAAGTACTAGTGTTACTACTACATAATAGGTTAATGAGGCAGGACTTTCCCTTGCAGAAGCCATGCTGGCTCTGCTTCAGCAGGACTTTCCCTTGCAGAAGCCATGCTGGCTCTGCTTCAGCAGGACTTTCCCTTGCAGAAGCCATGCTGGCTCTGCTTCAGCAGCACTTGTTCTATATGATTGGTTAATTTGTCTTTAATAATACTTTCTACCAGTTTTCCCAGGACAGACTGACTTGTAATTTCCATGATCCCCCCTCGATCCCTTTTTAAAGATTGGTACTACATTGGCAAGTTTCCAGTCTTCAGGTATGGAGGCAAATCTGAGGGACAAGTTACATATTTTTGTTAGAAGATCAGCAATTTCACATTTGAGTTCTTTGAGAACTCTCCGGTGGATGACTTCTGGACCCAGCAATTTTTCAGTTTTTTGTTGTTTTGTTATTGTCTCTTAAGCCTAAAATGTCATCTGTCTTCACCCTTATTTGCCTCAGTTCCTCTGACCCCCTTCTTGGAAATGTTAGTTCACATTCAGAGTTCTGCCCTATATCCTCTACTGTGAAGACAGATGCAAAAAATTCATTTAGCTTCTCTGCAATCTCCTTATCCTGCTTTAGCACACCTTTGACTCCTTTATCATCCAAGGGTCCAATTGACTCCCTAAATGATCTTCTGTTTTGAATATGTTTAAAAAAATTGTTGTTGTTTTTAATGTTCTTAGCAATGTGTTCCTCAAAATCATTTTTTAGCATCCCATATTGTCTTCCTGCACTTGTTTTGCCAGAATGTGTGTTCCTTTTTATTTTCCTCATTTGGACAAGACTTCATTTTTTGAAGGAAGCCTTCTTGCCTCTAATTAGCTTCTTTGACTCTGCTCATTAGCCATGCTGGCGTCCTTTTGGCCCTGATGGTACCTTTCCTGATCTGTGATATACCCTCCAGCTGAGCTTCTTATTGCTTTTTTAAAATAACTCCCTAGCATTTGGGAGTGATTTGACCCTCTAGACTTTGTCTTCCAACTTTCTTTTTACCAAACCCCTCATTTTTGTGAAGTTTCCTCTTTTGAAGTCCTCTTTTGACCGTGTTGGGTTGTTTTGGCAATTGGCCAGGATTTCCATCCCTCTTGTCAGTCCCATGACCAGCTGTTCTAGGGCACAGGCATTTGCGGTATCTAGAAATTTTGCTTATTTGTCATGACTGGAACACACATGTAGCCAGTCTATGTCAGGGTAGTTGAAGTCTCCCATTACTACAACATGTCCTAGTTTGGATGCTTCCTCAGTTTAATTTCTCATCTCAAGATCTCCCTGAGCATTATGATTGGGAAGATGATAGAATATCCCCAGTACTAAGTTACTCTTGGGGCACAGTATCACCACTCATAGCAATTCTGTGGAGGAGTCTGCCTCTTTTGGGGTTTCTAGCTTGCTTGGATCCAACGCCTACTTTCATGTATAGAGTGACATCACCTGCAATACATCCTTCCCTGTCCTTCTGAAATAGTATATATCCAGGGATAACTGTTACCCACTGGATTTCTCTGTTCCACCAGGTTTCCGTTATGCTCAGTACATCAGTGCTCTCCTCTAAGATCAAGCACTCCAATTCTCCCATCTTGGTTTGGATACTGCTAGCATCAGTGTATAGGCACTCATATACAGTGTCTTTCTTCAAGTGTCTTTGGCACATTTGGTTTGGCGTATGGTAATTATGCCTTTCTGAACTGCTATCCTATGCCCCTGCATTCACAAAGCCTAATTCTAGGCCTACCTCATTTAAATATTCATCATTTTTTTGTCTTTATCCCAGGGGGGGGATTTATTCTGAACCAGACCCTCCTCAGCTCCTGTCGGCTTTCACCCTCAATCAGTTTAAAAGCTGCTCTGCCACCTTTTTAATTTTAGGTGTCAGCAGTCTGGTTCCATTCTGGTTCAAGTTGAGCCTATTGCTTTTGTACAGGCCTGGCTTGTCCCAAAATGTTCCCCAGTGCCTCACAAATCCAGACCCCTCCTTCCAACATCAGCATCTCATCCATGCATTAAGACTATCAAGCAAGCAAAGAAAATTAAATTGCATATTTCAACACAGATTGTAACAACATGATCAGCCGAGTTTAAAAAACTTTTATCTGGGATGTTAGCGTTGTTTGACAACTTCATTCAATTCCGTAGTGATTATGCCAGAAAGTCTGAGATGTGTAGATACTGGGATACTTTCCTTGAACTAGTAAATCTGCTGAAGTTTCTAATAGCAGATAACAAAGATGGTGATTGGGATAGCCACCTTCAAGCTATTCAAAGTATTCTACCTACGTTCTATGAATTTAACAGTAATTATGGTATTCATCATAACATCTGGGGGAAAATGAGAATGTTACCAACAGATCATCCTGAAGTGCATCAGAAATTTACTACTGTCCGTTTTGTAGTACAAGAAAGCAACTGGCCATTCAGTGCTGTGTGGAACTTGAACAACTATAGAGAAATCTCAAAGGAGCTCAAAAGGAATAATTGGACAGACAAGACAACAAACGTACATAACTGAATGGGAGTGGACATATTATGAGGTGCTAGCAATAAGCAATAATTTCAGATAAATAATTGGTGGTACCAGTACTGGTTCTTTCAGATAAAGTATTGGTGCTGCAGGGAGGCAACTGTTCATCATGAATTGTCTGGAAATTTATCTTCCAATGTGTTAATGTTTGTTATTGTGCTCTGTGTATTCATGATCAGCAGAGGCAATCCATATGAAATGTCTAGTCAGCCACAAGTTCATAATTTCATCACCCATCATGAAAATGAAAGAACATGGTGAAGAAGGTTACTTAACATTTAGAAGAAAACTAAAAAAAACCTTTGGACATCACTGCAAAGGTGAAACTACCAACAATGGCAAGAGAAACAACAATGCCTATTCCAAAATCAGTCTACCCTAGGTTTCCAAAAAAAAAAAAAAAAAAGATATTGTTGCTGTTGAAAAAAGTGTACATATAGCTAAAGAAAGGGAGAAAGTATGAAGGATATTTTAAAGTACAATCTATTGCTATCAAATATGCTATTTGATGACAATGGCTTTCCCACTAAACCAGTAAAATATCTTCTGTTGGCTGAGCTTGAGAAGCAACTGGAACCATTAGATTACTGCTTTCAGCAACACGACATCATGGAAACTGCTGTTGTAGTAGATTTTATGTCACAAATTCACCAATTGAGAACAAAAGACATAAAAATATTAAAAAATGCTTTTGACAAACTTTGGGCAAATGCAACGCAGTACCAAAGAGTAGACAGAGTAGACTTTGGTTTTGATAGCTACAGTGAGCAGTGCCTTAAAGAGGAAGAAAGAGAACAATGAAATACTGCTGATCCAATTGAGGATAGAATGTGATGCTCCAATTGCCATTTGGATGAACAGGTTCTGGTCTTCCAACAAAAACATAGAGATGCTCCAATTGGCTGCCAGCAACTGTTTCATTGTCAATGCAAAAGTGACAACCATGCTTACAGTGTTAACTGGAATCATGACAGTGTTACACATGTACTTGTGAATCCCAACATGCATAAATACCCACTGGGAACTCAAACACCACCCCTGATAGCATAACAGAACCTTTTGCTGGAATTAAGCCCGCACATCACTCTTACATATATATATATAACCTTGCCTTCAACCCCAGTAAAGCACAGAAAGAGTAAATTGGTTTATTGAAAGAGGAAACAGGAAAAATATAGCATTTTCAATTACAATTAATACAAGCAGCACCTAGCTTAACCCAGTCACTCATTCCCTAACGTTAAGAAGAAGAAGAGCCTGCTGGATCAGGCCAGTGGCCCATCTAGTCCAGCATCCTGTTCTCACAGTGGCCAACCAGGTGCCTGGGGGAAGCCCACAAGCAGGACCCGAGTGCAAGAACACTCTCCCCTCCTGAGGCTTCTGGCAACTGGTTTTCAGAAGCATGCTGCCTCTGACTAGGGTGGCAGAGCACAGCCATCATGGCTAGTAGCCATTGATAGCCCTGTCCTCCATGAATTTGTCTAATCTTCTTTTAAAGCCATCCAAGCTGGTGGCCATTACTGCATCTTGTGGGAGCAAATTCCATAGTTTAACTATGCACTGAGTAAAGAAGTACTTCCTTTTGTCTGTCCTGAATCTTCCAACATTCAGCTTCTTTGAATGTCCATGAGTTCTAGTATTATGAGAGAGGGAGAAGAACTTTTCTCTATCCACTTTCTCAATGCCATGCATAATTTTATACACTTCTATCATGTCTCCTCTGACCCGCCTTTTCTCTAAACTAAAAAGCCCCAAATGCTGCAACCTCTCCTCGTAAGGGAGTCGCTCCATCCCCTTGATCATTCTGGTTGCCCTCTTCTGAACCTTTTCCAACTCTAGAATATCCTTTTTGAGATGAGGCGACCAGAACTGTACACAGTATTCCAAATGCGGCCGCACCATAGATTTATACAACGGCATTATGATATCGGCTGTTTTATTTTCAATACCTTTCCTAATTATTGCTAGCATGGAATTTGCCTTTTTCACAGCTGCCGCACACTGGGTCGACATTTTCATCATGCTGTCCACTACAACCCCGAGGTCTCTCTCCTGGTCGGTCACCGCCAGTTCAGACCCCATGAGCGTATATGTGAAATTAAGATTTTTTGCTCCAATATGCATAATTTTACACTTGTTTATATTGAATTGCATTTGCCATTTTTCTGCCCATTCACTCAGTTTGGAGAGGTCTTTTTGGAGCTCTTCGCAATCCCTTTTTGTTTTAACAACCCTGAACAATTGAGTGTCGTCAGCAAACTTGGCCACTTCACTGCTCTCCCCTAATTCTAGGTCATTAATGAACAAGTTGAAAAGTACAGGTCCCAATACCGATTCTTGAGGGACTCCACTTTCTACAGCCCTCCACTGGAAGAACTGTCCATTTATTCCTACTCTCTGCTTTCTGCTTCTTAACCAATTCCTTATCCACAAGAGGACCTCTCCTCTTATTCCATGACTGCTAAGCTTCCTCAGAAGTCTTTGGTGAGGTACCTTGTCAAACGCTTTTTGAAAGTCTAAGTACACTATGTCCACTGGATCACCTCTATCTATATGCTTGTTGACACTCTCAAAGAATTCTAATAGGTTACTGAGACAGGACTTTCCCTTGCAGAAGCCATGCTGGCTCTGCTTCAGCAAGGCTTGTTCTTCTATGTGCTTAGTTAATCTAGCTTTAATAATACTTTCTACCAGTTTTCCAGGGACAGAAGTTAAGCTAACTGGCCTGTAATTTCCAGGATCCCCTCTGGATCCCTTTTTGAAGATTGGCGTTACATTTGCCACTTTCCAGTCCTCAGGCACGGAGGAGGACCCGATGGACAAGTTACATATTTTAGTTAGCAGATCAGCAATTTCACATTTGAGTTCTTTGAGAACTCTCGGGTGGATGCCATCCGGGCCCGGTGATTTGTCAGTTTTTATATTGTTCATTAAGCCTAGAACTTCCTCTCTCGTTACCACTATTTGTCTCAGTTCCTCAGAATCCCTTCCTGCAAATGTTAGTTCAGGTTCAGGGATCTGCCCTATATCTTCCACTGTGAAGACAGATGCAAAGAATTCATTTAGCTTCTCTGCAATCTCCTTATCGTTCTTGAGTACACCTTTGACTCCCTTATCATCCAAGGGTCCAATCGCCTCCCTAGATGGTCTCCTGCTTTGAATGTATTTATAAGATAGAGACGCTAAACCTCATTACATTCAAAGTTGCACTAAGAAATACAGAGAGAAAAAGAAAGAAACAAACTCAAGGTGAATATACCTTTCCTGAAGAATGTAGTAAGGCTAGGTCAGAATAGGGCTTCCATATCTAGTCCATGAGCCAAAGTTCTGCCCTTACTGTAACCTTCACTAGACACAAAATATCTCACCTTCCCTTAGATCTTGTGTTTCCATGTAGCCTCAATGTTGTTCCTAGGGTGTGCTGTGTAGAGTGAGAAAGTTGTTGGAGCCCCAAGAGTTGCTGCTGACCCCCCAAAATACTAGGTTAAAATATACTTTGAATCTTGGGAGGAGTATACTAGCAAATGATTTGGTACGTGAAAGAATATCCTGTGTTTTGATTGTGCTACCTGCCTGGAGTTAAACCTGTAGCCACTGGAGAAATTGTATACATGTAAGTTAAACTTATATCTTATCTTGTGTGGGTTTCTTTGACCTGAGCCTTACCCTGGGCACAGACCATTGTTTAGTTAAAGGGATTATTCCTGAGCAAATCTGGACTTTGGAATCTTTCTTATTTCTGGTAATTTTGTTGGCAGATTTCTTCCTCAGGTCAGCAACTCCTTTTCTGACCCTTCTGTGGTTTTGGGGTCAATGAGAGGCTTGTTTCATAGAGGTCATCCACATTATAGATTCTTATGTTCTGATCCACTGAAATGAATCTGAGAATAAAAAACCCCTTTTATGCACACCTCCTTACAACAAGAGACAATGATAACAAAGACACACTTCTAGTTAGAAAGCAGAAGGCTGGAACCTGCTCTTGGGTTCAGATCTCTGTTGAAGAAGCAGAAGCTAAATGATAATCCATCTGTTCAACCCTGTTCAGTCAGGAATGAAATGCCTCATAGTATTATCAAATGACAGCACTGTAGTTGTGCTCTTTCTTTGATATATATTTGAACTATTCACAAATGTTTTGGAAGAAATGTGGATAAAAGTAGCAATGAGAGACAAAGTGTACTATGTAACATCTTCACAAACTTGCAAAGCATCTTGGAGCTACAGTGTGCAGTATTCTAATTAAGACAAGTATCATTATAGGCTGTGCTGGTGCTGCCTTGAAAGCAGTACCAGAAAAGTTTCTACTTGGTTTTGCAGAAGAAAATACTCTGTCTCAGGAAAGGGGAAACACTCAACAAAGCAGAGGAATATTTTGTTAAGGTTTTACATCCATCAATGAAGTGTAAGACATTTGATGACCTTTGATATTCATTGCAGATGCACCAATACATATCAGAACTTCTGCCTTCATCTTTCTCAGTTAGAAATGACATTTGAGAATATTTTTTTTAATTCTTCAGGCATGCTTAGCTCTTTCCAGTGGACGCTTTACTTATGAAGATCTACAACCAACAGACTAGCATCAAGTGGTTTTCTAAAGCCTGAACTATGTCTTAATATGATGCCTTCTGAACTACCAGTGAACATTCACAACTGTAGATGCTAATATCATTTAAAGTATGTAGCTTGCACAGAGTATTGTGAATGTGGAGAACAATGTAAAAGATTGTTGTTGAAGAGATGAAAAGCAGGAGCTATTGTCACACTTGTATTTGCTCCACCCTGATAATAATTTATGTGTAAAAATGTTATGATGTTTACATATACCAAATGTATGCCTTTGTTTGAATGACACTGACAAAGTTCCTCATGTTATATACTTTACTATTTCATTGTAATAATAAATCTTTTGCAAAATTGTTTAATATTTGACCATTTTTAATTTAATAAATTACATGAAACTGGTTTACCATAAAAACTAACATCCATATGAATTTAAGAACCTTATAATTGAATTCCTTGACTCCAAAAACATATAGTTAATACACCGGAATGACATCTGTAAGTGTTCTAGGAGTTGAAATAGGTGCAGTTAAAATTTGGCAACAGACATTTTGAAAGATGGTGTCTAGAAAATCTGTTCCAGACTATGGTGATGCCTACTCATGTTATTCTGGTTCTTTTGTATGTATACTAGGTAATTTTGCTAGTTAGGCAAATCAGAACAGGTTTTTTTACAGGACATCAGTACAGGGACAGGATTAAAACTATTATGTTGTAGACTGAGGCAGTGTAACCATTTAAAATCACTGGGGCAAATAAAAAATGTCAACTTGTCATGGAAAACATTGTAATGGTGGTACCCCTATTAGGTTCTAAAGTTGGGTCTCTGTTTGTCTCTAGACACTGCCATGAGCATGTGGCAGCCCCCAGGGAAGCTATGAATCATTGGAACTACACTTTTATAGTTTACAGCACCCCACACACTGCTGTGCATTTATTTATTTACATTTATATACCGTCCCATAGCTGAAGCTTTCTGGGCAGTTTACAATATACTTGCCATAAGCCCTTCTTAGTGTTCCCACATCTCAAACAAAAACTAAATGTAATGTAATTATGTGTAACCAGTTACCATGCATAATGTTTTCTATACAAAAACCTGTGCACATTTTTTAAAAAATAGTAGGAAGTTGTGCTGGATCAGGATTGTGGCATGTTAAGTCCTGACAAAAATCACTCCCATGCTGCTATTAGCCAACTGGCACTAATGGGGGCTTTCCCCCTTGGCCTAATAGCAGCCCAGTCCTGATCCTTCTGTCTCCTCCTAAATTATGGTAGCTATTTAGTTTTTTTAAAAATTGTGCATTGACCACTTATCTCACATGTATGTCCCTTACTAGTTTAGAGGAAATGTGAGTAATTGGGAGTGCTTGCTTTGGGTGCTGTGCTAGAAGTCCAATACAGAAGGCATTTCACAATATAATCCAAGTCTCCTAAAATTATTTCCTGTGCAGACAAGAGTGTTCTCCTAATATTGCAATCTGAAATTATTGCTCTCTTTCAAATTCCACCATTCTGTGTGATACGTTGGATGTGCATGTTTTTGTAAGAACGTCTGATTCAGCATTCAGACCAAAATCTGGATATACTGGCCTCCATACACATCTAACAGACATTCTTGAAATGTTTGACAATGCTTTGAAGCTGTTGATATGGTACCTTGTTATTGCATTACTGGCTAAAACAAAAAATAATATAACTATATGAGACGGCTCCAAAAGATAATCATTCTGCTTCTATCAAAGTCACTGTCAAATCTTGATCACAGTTTCTCTAAAAACAAATAACATTTGCTTTGCAAATGAAAAATGTCTTACATATTTTTAAATAAATGTTTTCATTATTGTTTTCTAATGTGTAAGACAGAGGAGCATATCAACAACAAATATGAAAAATTAAAATAAAATACATAAACCATTAACAAATGTGGTTGCACTTTTCATTTATACATAAAAAGTGTCTTGGCTGGTGACAATATGTTGCGCTTTACAATATTCATGTAAGTATATCATTGCAAATCAATATATGTATTGTGGAAGATGCCATTTGTGACCTACCCACATTAACATATGTGAACATAAACTTTTTTTAAAAAGTGTTTTAAAACAATTGCTCTTGCCATTCTGCCTTGATTTCTGAGCTTCTCTGCTAGTACAAGCTGCCAGATTCTGGCAAATCAGCTCTAGCTATTTCTGTCCTAGCAGCTTTTAGCAGAAAGATAGCTTAATCTTTCTGCAGAATATGATTTTGAGGGTCTTTAACTATGGACATCCAGACTAAAAGTGATTCTGGACTAACCTGGTGTTATAATGTCTCATATTTTCCTAGACAACTGTATTTAAAACTAAGTAATCAAGGGGCAGGGTCACCACATATATAATATATTCACTAACAGGCAAAAAACCTTGCGGTTTAAGAATGTACCTATAGCCCACAGCTATTCTATCAAACTTTAAAAAGCAGGGAAATTGGGCAGCTATAGTGAATGCACCAGGGGAGCAGGAAACCTGAACTCCTCTCTGAGATATTGTACTGCCCTACAAAGTTGTCAAAAAGCAAACACAATTTGGGTTGGTCTTTCACAGTCCAATCCATTTGCTGCGTAGCTTGGAAGAATTTGGTAACATGTGCCTCTGAGCATATGGTGAGTGGTGGCAACACCTGCCATCTCTAAAGATGGGGAATTATATTTTTGTATGTTTGTTGGTGTTCTTCTTACTTCTTGCTTCTTTCCTGTGTTACTAATGTTTCTACAGAGAATCTAAACTAGAAAATTTTATTTCCCTCATTATTCATCCTAGAAATCTGTGTCAAATTTATTTTTATTAATTTCAAAGCCTTTTTATTGGTCAATGTCATAAGATGGTGAAGATAGCTTTTTTTGTTTCAAACTGGAGGTTATGGTCTATTTCTATTTTGGGTGCATTAACAGTTGGACCTGAAACTTCAGTTTAATGTAAAATCAGACTGATTACAATATGCTGCTACTTTAGCAATGACTCTAGCTGTTGGAAAAAAGAGGATGCATATTTCCAGCCTGCTATGTTTAAACCACTTTATTTAAGGCAAGGTGTTCACGATCAATTAAAAACATAGAGCACACCTAGAATTTTGCTAGAATATATTTCACCTCCCACTGTTTTATCTTGTGCAAATTGAGACACTTCTGAGGTCCACTGGAGACTATTTTGCAGAAGTCAGCGCCATTATTCCACAATTATGTTTGGAGGTTTTTTAGTATAAATTTTGCAAAGTGTTGTTGTACTTCACATAATCATAGAAACAAAAGCAAAAGAAAATGATTTCCTATAGAAAACTTCACTAAAATTGCAAAGTAAATCAGACATATTTAAAGTGACCATCTGAACTATATCAACTGTCTTAATAATGCTGCTTCCTCCCGGCTAAAACAAGATCAGCACAGGACATATCTTCTTTCTATTATTTGGGCTGATTACAGGTGTTGCCACCACGCACCATATGCTCAGAGGCACATGTTACCAAATTCTTCCAAGCTCCACAGCAAGTGGATAGGACTGTGAAAGACCAACCCAAATTGTGTTTGCATTTTGACAACTTTGTAGGGCAGTACAATATCTTTGCATTTATCCCTGTTGAATTGCATTCTGTTCTTTTCAGTCCAATGCTCCAGCCTATCAAGGTCCCTTTGAATTTGTTTCTGTCTTCCACGGTATTAGTTATGCCCCCCAATTTTGTATCATCTGCAATTTTGATAAGCATGCTCTGTACCTCCAAGTTGTTAATAAAAATGTTGATGAGGACTGAGCCCAGGACCAAGCCCTGTGGTACCCCACTCGTTACTTCTGCCGAGTTTGAGAAGGAGAATCTCAATATTTAGGGATCTTCAGGTTTGTCAGTTAATGCATGGGCACCAATGCTCTCCTGTTGTCCCTAAACTCAGGGTGCCTGACAGCAAGACTAAAATGATTTTGTAATTCTATATCCCATATTCACTGTTGGACAGTAGTTTTTGCTTTTACATATCTAAAAGCAAGAAGAGCACAGGGAGTAAATCCCAGATTTTGCAGTTTCTCAAACAGCAAGCTTTTCCATCTTGACTAATATGCATCAATTAATATCAGTAGGGCCAAGCCCACAGGAGAAAAAATCAGCTTCACCCAATAATGAAGACTGAGATTCCATGTGCAGGCTCCGATAGAAATTAGCCCTGCTTCTAACTAAGCAACAAATTGGACACACAGCTCAGAACTCCAGCCCAGCTCTCAGAAACTTAAGTCTGTGTGACTTCAAAAGGGGCAAAATTATCATACGTACATAACTGGGCACCATATAACATCTTTGATATAGCCTTCGCTATGAATACCTATTGGCCCCCCTTCATGTAGAAAAACTGAAGCAGAGCTTTTACACCCCTCTGAGCATTCCCAGTAGCATTTTTTAAATTTTGCTCTCCAGGAGTCCGATGCATGGAAGGTTACACCCAGATAAGTGCAGGAAGTAACCTATTCAATAAAATGGTTGTTCATCTGCCATTCATGCTTTGTCCTCTTCCTGGTGAAGACTAATACTTTGGACAATGTACTGTAATTAATCACCAGACATTCCTTATTGCAATAAGAATCCAAAGCTTTAGAAGGCGTCTTAGACCTATACTTGTCAGGTAAAGAAACACTGTGTCATGAGCATGCAGGAGAATTGACAGGGATCTATTTGTGAATCTCGGTGGATGGGAATTAACTTTTCCTAAGCTTTTAACTAAGGAGTTGATGTAAAAATTAAATAAAGTGGGGACAAGTATACACCCTTGTTTAATTCCATTAAAAGTTGGAACAGAATCAGATAACTGGTTGCAACTAATCCGCAGACTAGTATTTTCATATAGTTTGTGAATAAGTGTTAACAAGTGTCTATCAATGTTGGTATCCTCAATTTCCCCCCCATATATCCCTCTGAATTAAATTGAAAGCTGATTTGAAATCAATGAAAGGTGCATAGAGAGCTCCCTCCTTGGGTAATGCATATTTTGTTGGAGGCCAAGGCCTAATCTATAGTAGATCACCCTGGCCTGAAACCAGCCTGTTCATCTTCTAGTATATTTTCTTGTTCCAGCCAATTTAATAACTTCTCATGTAAATGGCTAGCCTATAGCTTACTGAAAATACTTCAGGCTGATGGGTCCGTAGTTTGCAGGGTCCGATCGTATATTGGGATGGCAATAGAAAGTCACCAATCCTTGGGTGTGCATGCTGAGCAATCAATGTAAATGAACAGGGCCGCTAGCACTAGAGCTCACCACTCTGTATTGGCTTTAAGCAGCTCAGGTGGGATATTACCCCTTCCAGGAGCTTTGCTGGGTTTAAGGCTAGATATAAGGTTGGTGATTTCAGGTATAGAAACAGGGGACCATTCAGGAAAGCTGTTAAAAATAGTCAGCGATGTTTGTTGGGAGGCCTGTCACTTTGCATACATAGCACAGAAGTTTGACTCCCAAGCGTTAACAGCGATATGGTACTGCAAGCCAACTGTTGTATTTTGCCAGCCCCTCAAAATCACTCTCCAAAATGTTGCTGAATCGTTTGTCCTTGATGCCTCTATTAGGCGTAGTCATGATTCTCTTTGGGTTTGTTTCTTTTTTTTCCTAATCAGGTCTTTATACCTCATTTTTTGCACAAACCACTCCATGAGGGGAGCGTTCAGATTCATTTTTCTATAAAGCCTATATTTTTTCAGCTAGGAAATTTTTCAGTATAATGCATTCTTGGTCAAATCAGCTTTTAGATTTATTTAGAGAGGGACATTGTCTTAGGGCTTATCCACATGGGAGCAAAACATGGTATTAAAGACGCTGCTTTTACCTCTGCTTTCTGTTGGCACAGTCCACATAGGGGGCTCAAAGCCAGCTGCAAACACTGTGATTTACATTCACATTGAAGGGAAAGGATCAATCATGCAGCTTCCTAATGACCGTGCCCTCTTAAAGTCAAAATTCCACCTCCTCTAGTTACTTTGGCAACCGAGCATGCTCAGTTTGTTCCAGGGTTTCATTTAAAAAAACACACACTAAAGTCCGATTATTTGTATTTTCACTGCTACAATCCAGCTGGAATGCAAATACTTGCTTGAACAGTGTTATGCTTTTGTGCACAAATTAGGGGGGGGGAAGAAAAATAAAACACAGTTTGCAGCAGCTTGCAGCAGGCTTCCAGAATGGGAGCTAGCAGCCAGATAGGAAATGAAATGAAAGAAGGGAGGAGGAGGGAGTGGGCATGGAGAGGGGAATGATTAACACACCCACCTAAAGCATTGGAGTAAAGAGATACGAACTGGAGACTTTTTCCTTCCCTTTTTGGATTAAAAGAGCATTGATATACTGCAGATTTAAAGGGGAAAACTGTGTTCTAGCTGCTGATTGCCTGCAACATCATGTGATCCATGCAAATTAAAAGGGGCTGTGAGTAGCACCAGACCCGCACTAAACCTCTGTGTGAACCAGTCATTACTATCTGTTTACACTTCAGACAATTTTGGAAAGACAGAATCAGTTCTTGGAACAAAGCTACAACTATTTCAGGGGAATCTGCAGCTAACATAGCATCACAGAGACAGAAGCTTCTTTCTGAGTGCAACATCTCTGCTAAGGTGTTGTACATTTGAATAGACCACCTGATATATATGTCTGTCACTTCAACCTCTAAGTTTAGCAGAAGTTTATAGTCAGCATACATAATCTGCTGTCCAAGATTTAAAGATAAAATTAGGGGAAGATGGTCACTCTTGGTGCGGTTACCCACTTTGCAACCATTCACAGTATTCAGCAGATTATAAGAAACTGGATCCATTTCAGTCTGGTTTCAGGCCTGGTTACAGGACAGAGACAGCTTTGGTCGCCTTGGTGGATGACCTTCGCAGAGAGCTGGACAGGGGGAGTGTGTCCCTGTTAGTTCTACTGGACCTCTCAGCGGCTTTTGATACCATCGACCATGGTATCCCTCTGGACTGCCTTGCTGGGATGGGACTTGGGGGCACCTTGTTACAATGGCTCCATTCCTTTCTGGAGGGACGAACTCAGAAGGTGGTGCTGGGGGACTCCTGTTCGACTCCTTGGCCATTGACCTATGGGGTCCCTCAGGGTTCAGTTTTGTCCCCCATGTTATTTAACATCTATATGAAACCGCTGGGAGAGGTTGTCCGGGGGTTTGGGGTTCGGTGCCATCAGTATGCGGATGACACCCAACTCTATTTCTGCTTTCCACCTAAAGCCAAGGAAGCTGTCCTGGTCCTGAACCAGTGCCTGGCATCAGTGATGGACTGGATGAGGGTGAACAAATTGAAATTAAATCCAGACAAGGCAGAGGTGCTCCTGGTCAGTCGAAGGGCAGATCAGGGAATAGGGATTCAGCCTGTGCTGGATGGGGTTACACTCCCCCTGAAGACACAGGTTCGCAGTTTGAGTGTGCTCCTGGACTCAGCTCTGAACTTGGAGGCCCAGGTTTTGGCCATGGCCAGGAGTGCCTTTGCCCATTTAAGACAAGTGCGCCAGCTGCGCCTGTTCCTGGAAATGCCTGATTTGACTATGGTGATGCATGCCTTAGTTACATCCCGTTTAGACTACTGTAACGTGCTCTATGTGGGGCTGCCTTTGAAGACTGTTCGGAAACTTAAACTGGTACAAAGAGCTGCAGCCAGAGTATTAACAGGGGCTGGTTACAGGGACCATACAACTCCCTTGTTACAACAGGTCCACTGGCTGCCAGTTTGTTTCTGGTCACAATTCAAAGTGCTGGTTTTGACCTTTAAAGCCCTATACAGCCCAGGTCCAGGCTATTTGTCAGACCGTATCTCCCTATACGAGCCTGCCCAGGCCCTGAGATCTTCAGGAGAGGCCCGTCTCTCAGTCCCAACACCCTCGCAAGTGCGATTGGTGGGGACGCAAGATGGGGTGGCTGCTCCTAGGTTCTGGAACTCCCTTCCTAGGGAGACACGAATGGCCCCCTCCTTGTCATCCTTCCGTCGGCAAGTAAAGACTTTTTTATTCCGACAGGCCTTTGGGATAGAAGGTGTTTAGAATTGGGCTTTACAAGGCTTGTTTTATTGTTTTACATTATTATCTGTATTATTTTTAATTGTTTTTAGATTTTTAAGTGCCTTTTACGGTTTTAAGGTTGTGCATAGTTTAATTGTATTTTAATTGTATGTTTTTCTATGTTTTTAACTACATGTAGTTTTATTTGTAAGCCGCCCTGAGTTCCAGTTTGGAAAAAGGGTGGGGTAAAAATAAAGTTTCAATCAATCAAGAAACTATATTGGCAAGTATTTTGTCAATCCTGAGAATACAAAAGCCTCCCCTTGGTGGGTGGTCTGGGCTCTTATGTTCATTCTGGGGAAAATAGCTGGAGTTATTCCCCCTTGCAGTGTATATTGTTCCTTTCCCAAAAAATATTCAATTGCTTCTAATACTGGAGTCATCCTACAAACATCTGATATCACAAAACCTACCACCTTTATTGGGTGGCTAACAAATTCAGCTGGTCTCTCTGGAAAACCCAGTTCCTCTTCTTCCAGATACCTTATCTTGAACTAGGTGTAAGGTTTAGAGTCCTTGCTATTAGCTTTTAAATCAGTGGGCACCATGCACCTTCTCTTGCTACTCTGCTCAGATTTATTTGCTGGTAAATTCATCTCTACTATAGTCAGGCCACTCTGGGCACTCTTTTCCCTCCCAGAAGCCACCCTTCCTTCTCCCACGCATTTCTTCAGATGATTTTCATGACGTACCAGATCATGATTCTCTGAATTCCAGTGAGCTCCCATTTTGACCATCTAATCACCTTGCCCTGCCTACATAGTTATCAGGTGGTCTCTTAGCTTCCCCAGTCTCATCACTATTTCATTTTGTGCTTCTGGGGTCAGAGCGTAGTTCAAGAGGGCTTTCTCCTCCTTGTCATGTAAATCCTCTGTCTTATGCTATATTCACCCTCATTCTTTGGGGTAAGTTGGATTTTATGTGCGAGAATACTTTCATGAATCATGTCTGGTTCCATTAACTCAATTAAATTAATTGAGCTATCTGCCGTCTCTTAAACAGCCTTTTGTAAGTTTTATGTATGTCCTCTTAAGTCCCATGGGGGTACTTGATTCTCAAAATATCTTGAGACTGTTGTGCCGCTTTGAATAAGATCTTTGCTTTGATGTATATATATTTTTCTTAATGTAGTGATTATACTTTTTCTTATGTGTTGTGCTATTGCATTTGGACTATTTGTGTGAACCGCTTTGAGCACATGTGTATTTGTGGAAAATGTGGTATATAAGTCATCATCATCATCATCTCCCTTGCCGTCAAATACAATTCTGGCTATGCCCCACTCTTTAAAAGTAATCACCACACGAGCATGGATGTAATGGTAGTACAGATGGTCCACATGGATTATGTCTGTTATAGACAAGAGAGAACTTGGAAGGACTTTGTTTAATATTTGCAAAAGATGCATTTTGCATTCATTTTGAGTTAAGGACCCCTTGGATTGTGGGTAATTAGAGAGAACCAGCTTGTGACGAATCAAAATAAGATTCCACCTGTTACCATTTCCAGGCTTTTTCTAACAAGATTTTAATCCAGGTGTTGTCATAGTCTGCGGGTCCTGATTATCTGGATCCTGAACCTGATCTGTGGGATGTGGCAATGGGAGGGGTACAGAGCCATCTATACTTTCAATCTCATTATCTGTATATTTCATTTATTTACTTATTAATGTCTTTTCTAGTTTCTGGCCAGATTTCTGGTCAGATTTTGGTTTAGGATATTCATCTAGCAATTCAAAAAGATTCTTAAACTCCATTTTCTTAAATGTTACACATTTTGCATTTTCCGCATCTTATTCTTTAAACTATTAATGCTTTTCTTCCTTTGCACCCTCTTAAGAACCTTATTGTTCTTCACAGGACTTATTCAGTTCATTTGTTTGTAACTTACATTTATTAGGTTCCTTGTCTGCACCATCACCTCCAAACCCTGAACTGTTATTTTTAAATGCTTTCAGGAGTGGTTAGAAGTCCATTGCACTAAGATAAGAAGGATTTAATGTGTTCAATGTCCTTCATTAATAGAAAAAGCCATCCTTCGATTGGTAGATTGAACTCCTGAGTTATCTCATTCTGAGTGGGGGGCTGCTTGTTGTTCACTTTTCCAACAATATAAGCCAACTCAGTAACTTGTCTCAGCATAAATTCATTCAGCTGTTTATCCTTATCCTTTTCAGGTGACTGTACTTTCTCCTCGTTCGCCATGGTTTCAGCATGGGCCAGCTCTAGTGCCAAGTTTAAAGTGGGTAAATCCTCCTTGAAATTATCTTGCTTTTTTCTTTTAAAATCCACAGACCAATCTAGGATTAAATCTGGTGCATAAAGGGGCTCCACTTCCACCTCTTTCTCTTCGCCTCTATTTACAAAGAACTGTGTAATTTTTGTCTGCTCTCTCTGCCTGTTCAAAGAAATGCGGTCAAAGGTGGGTGGAATCCCCAGAACTCTGTGTGCATTTCTAGTGAGCACCATTCTTTACACAGCAAAATATGTGATGGACCAGGTTAAACACTTGGGTTTTCTGTTCTAGGCACAAATTAAACAAATACTCTCAATCTTTGTATGTTTGTATTTAAAGCCTAGAGCTTAATATAACATAACACAGCATAGCTGTCCATATTTATCTTTACTGTTTGAGTTGCATGTTGAATCAGAACCACTTATCTCTTCTTATCAGCACTCTGACTGTCCTCCCTGTTTTTCAAAGCCTCCTTCACTCCTTCTGTCTTTCAACAAGTTTTGTTTAATCTCTTATCCAGTGCAGGGTATTAAATATTGGAGAAAGTAGTAAAAGTGAAAAGTTATGGAGCTCCAAATACCTACCTGTTAACACGGTGCCATCTTGGCCCCTAAGATGTTCCACATATGATATCAGAGAATTATGCCGTCTTGTCTACCTCTCCAACAATTGACAAGGACGTATGTCATATGGATCTTTAATACTAATATTTAATTTAATAAAGAAAATGTTACACTTTACTTACTGTAAAATGTTGAGCCCCCATAGAGAGAGACACATCAAAAGCCCCAGCACCCATTGTTAAGAGCTTAATGGATTAAGAAGAAAAGTCTGAAAATGAGGATGGCTGAACAAAAGAAGGGTTTATTTATATACTGAATGTTGCTTCATACTAGCTCCAAGGATTCAAGATACACAAAGGATCTTAAGATAAGTATATTTCTTTATACTCTTCCTCAAAAGGTATAACCCTGTTTGAAAAAATGAGAATTTTTAGTTGGCTCTATCTCAGCTTTTTTCAGTTTGGGTTCCACAAGGAAGAAGAAAGGTCTGAGAGTCCCCTGGCTTCCAATGCTTTGTTGCAGCCTACTCTGTTGGATGGGGAAAACCAGGAAAGGAGGGTGTGAGGGTTGTGCAGTTAAAGGTCAGCAGACCAGTTCTACAATCAACCCCTCTTCCAAACTCCTTTCAGGCTTGTAGAATATACACCCTCCTCTTTCCTGAGGAGCTCGCTAGCTTAGGAGCTCACTTGGTCCCAGGGTATGGTCTGAAGGCACATGAGGCCACCACCTTGCTGAAGCTAAGCAGGTCTAGGTTTGGCCAATGCCTGGATGGGAAACCACCTAGGGATAACAACTATGCCACCTTAGGTTTCTTGATGAAAGAAAGATAAGTTATCAAAGATAAATAAATAAATAAATAGTAGACCAGGAGGGTCTACAAAGGGGCTTATCTGGAAGGGTGCTTTCCAAGCCTCTGTTTCTGGTCAAAGGTCAAAGCAGTTCACAACAAAGCATAAAAAAGATAAATATAAATATGTCAACAATCCATTCTTATCCCATAGAAGTCATTTCAGCAGAGAACATCATTCCTGCTTCTCTGTAGGGGTGTGTTTGCCTCCACCCCTCCTTTCCCAAGAAAACTCAGGAACCTGCTCCCAGAGGGAAGGGTGGGGTGGCCTGTCAGGAAGAGGGATGAGGGGGATTGAAAGCCAGCTCCTCCCTCAACTCTGCCTCTTTTGCCTTGCTACACCCTCCCTCCCTTGACAGTGTGGGCATAGCTAGTCACCATTTCGGGGTTGAGTAGGAATTTGGGGGGGATTACGATTTCAGACTCCCTTTTGTTTTGCCTACTCCATATTGCTTGGGATAATTTAACTGACTTGGGGAGTGGTGAAGTTAGCCTGTCTTGGCTGGCATGGAATTCAGGCAGATGAGGAAGGTGTTAAACAGCTGGATACTGAGGCATTCTTTGGTTAAGGGCCTCCTGTAGGGAACTGCCAATGCTTCATGCCTCGTGGGGATCTGGGGGTTGTCCTCATCTTCAGGCAAATTAAACCAAATCAACCAAATTCAAATTATTTGGACAAGTGAGGATAAAAATCTATCTGGCAGGGAAGTTTCCCTCCAGTCCCCAGCCAAGGATGAAAATGAAATTCTTCCTCCTTACTAGAAAAAACAAGGGTGTGTGTCCAATCTGTGCAATGTGGCATGATTGCACCATATGCTCAGAGGCACATCTTACCAAATTCTTCCAAGCTACACAGCAAGTGGATTGGACTGTGAAAGACCAACTAAAATTGTGTTTGCATTTTGACCAATTTGTAGGGCAGTCCAATATCTCAGAGAGGAGGTCAGGGCTCCTGCTCCCCTGGTGCATTCTGTATAGCTGCCCAATTTCCCTGCTTTTTAAAGTTTGATAGAAATATCTGTTGACTATAGGTATGTTCTTAAACCACAAGGTGTTTTTTTTTTGCTTATTAGTGAATTTGTTTGTATCCTATGCAGTTTACATTTACAATTTCTTGGACCTATAGCATAGCATGGCATATGATATAGGGGTGGGCTGCTGGGGAAAGGGGGAAATTGTCCAAAATCAGGATTGGATCCTAAGATAACTTAAAGAAGTTCACAGAACGAAAGTTTCCTGATCTCTCCTCTCCACATTGCCTGGCATGCTCCATCCCACCTCCACTCTCCAGGGAGGATTTTTAGGGTGCAGGTGGCTGAGGTGGAGAGGTGGGACAGGAAATGTTGTTTCCACACACTTCATTAACTTATCTTAGAAACCAAGCCTATCTATTTATTGAGATAGAGGGAAACAAGTTTGCTGTCAGGAAAACAAAAGACCACTATTAACATTACCTTGGATGTCATTAAATTTTCCTAAGAAGTTTGATTTATGAGGATTATAAAATTATAGCTTTATTGCACAGACTGTGAGTGCTTCCTTTTTGGTCTATTATTGGTTTTTGTTTCTTCCCTTCCACATCAGTAAGGATGTGAGTAGTAAATTATAGCCAGGCAATTTTATAAGCTGGGTGCTACATTTCTTTTTTCTCTGTATATGTTTATGTGAGTCTAAATAAACCATTCAGGCTCATTCATTTTATAATATAATTGTTTGGGACCAATTTTCTTTGTATTCTTTCAGCTGTTGCTTATTTTAATACATAAAATCTTACTGTCAGCCTGCACTCCTGCATCAGTGATGAGAAGTAGGGCCTTCCCTGCTGTGGCCCCTAGGCTGTGTATCAGCTGCCAGTACGCAAAAAATAAAATAACTTGAGAAAAGACAATACAAGTGTTGACAGAAAAAGAAGAATAATCAGCTGCCAGTAGAAGTCTAGAGGTGCTCTTCTTTGTTTGATTCAAAAAGGTTGTAAGACCTTAATTTTATTGAAGTAAGCATTTGGCTGTACAAAATGAATACAGTTTATATGTGGGCTTTCATGTTGTCTGTCAGAAAGTCTGCAAAGAACAGGACAGAATGGACCTGTGACAGGACATCAGAAAAACAGACATGGAACAGACTTAGGTGGATTTGTCCATCCCTAAATTTGGAAGAGCTTGGCCCATGGGTCTTGTATTGCTTCCTTTCTGATTGCCTCCCATTTTTATTTCAGCAGGCTCTTAAGTTGTCAGGTTGAAATTTTACTATAAGTGCCTTGAGTAATACTTATACATTAGAAAGTCTGGATGTAGATCTTTATAATAAATACATAGATAAACCTCCTGGTGGATTGCACTACATGTTATTACCACATGTGTCTGTGTTGCTAATTCTAAATTTTAAATTTCATGGTGCATGGAGCGGGTTGCCAATGACCTATAGTAACAATTCATAGATCACCCCCCCAAAAAAAAATTCTGCAGACACTCTTGCCTGTTACAGCCCTCCTATTTACCAAAAATAGCTGAGAACTCAACATTCAGAAATGCTTCTTAGATGGCATCCAGGAGATAGCATTAATGTAATGAAGTCAGATAGATATAGATATATCCTTTTTAATGTTGTCATTAAGAATAACATAATAAAGAACATAGACCAAAGAGAAATTCTTAAATACTAGTTTGAAAATCAAACACTAATCCTTAAAAACATTTCCAGAAAGTAGCTCAGCCATGAGCTATATGAAAGTCAATAATGATAAACCATGTGGGTGGCTATGGATGAATGGGTCTTCTGATAGAGCAGGAGAAATCAGCATCAGTGGAACCCTCAGAGTACATATTTTGCTGGACATCATTTTGCAACTTTTTTATGATTGAGTATACACAGCCATGACAATAGAGGGAATGCAAGACACACATTTCCACATCACAGAATCATAGAATAGTCGAGTTGGAAGGGGCCTCTAAGGCCATTGAGTCTAACTCCCTGCTCAATGCAGGAATCTAAGTTAAAGAATCAGAACCACTTATTTCTGTTATTAGATATGCAGATCAGAACTGGCCACCAACAGTCAAACCTAGCTGACAATTTATTCAAGAGATATCACTGTTTTACCTAAAAGGGGGGGATCCAATTGTCACTGGAGAACATGCTTAAGGCAGTGCTTGTTATTCATGCTCAAGGTTTGTCATAGACATGTCTGGTACGCTCTTCCAGCTCAAATTGAAGTCCCAGGCATGATGTACGCCTGAAGGTGAAGTGTAAAGTAATAACAAGTAATAACAAGTCTCCACTGATATGGGATAGAACAAGGCAACACCTTTTACTGAATACAGTGATTTGAGAGTTTGGCTTGGTATAGGATAGGATCCAATTGCTGCACAGCCACTTGCTGCATGGAGTGTGAACCCCTGCCCCCTGCATGATGGGGTGGGCCTCCTTAAATAGCTCATCAGCAGATCCAATGAAGACTGGGTCTTCCTCTGATCTGCTCATGCGCCCAGATCCCATGAGAACCAAGCACCATACTGATTGGTTTTTGCAGCGGCCAGACCCTATCCCCCAAATCACACCTATGCAGTAGCACAATTCTAATGGCTCCCTCACCTGCCTATGGCACGAAGCCCTCTGCTTGCCTCTGGGCACCCTCTGGGCTGCAGATCAGGTCCCCGGTAAGTCCAGGACTGAAGACTTATATTTACAACAATGGTAGATGCCATCTTTCATTGATGGCACTTAGGATGAAATTTGATATTTTACCAAGGGTACTCATTTGACTTTGAGATTTGACTTTTCTGACATTTCCATTGGCTTTCTGGATCCTAAGAATTCACATTCACCAAGATTCTGACATTTCCAATAACAAATATACTGAACGTATCTACACTGACAGTAATATAATTCTTGACTGTGAAGCTGAGCTTTAAATTGCCTGAAGAAAAATCCAAACTATTAGTATTAGTATTCACTAATAGGCAAAAAAACCTTGCGGTTTAAGAATGTACCTATAGCCCATAGATATTTCTATCCAATGACACATTCACACCACACATTTATTCCACTTTTATTCCACTTTAAACAGTCATGGCTTCCCCCAAAGAATCATGGGAAGTGTAGTTTGTTAAGGGTGCTGAGAGTTGTTAGGAGACCCCTATTCTCCTCACAGAGCTACAGTTTGCCATAGTGGTTTAACAGTCATTTCCTCTTCCCAGAAAACTGAGAACTGTAGCTCTGTGAGGGCAACAGGAGTCTCCTAACCGCTTTCAGCATGCATTACAAACTACACTGGGGATTGGAGGGGAAGAGGACGGAAGGGACAAGAGGGAGGGGATAGGAGGGAGGAGAAGGGACGGTGGGTTTGACCAGTTGCATACTTTTTGGGTTCAGTGGGATTTATTTCTGTGCAATCATGTTTGAAAATGCAAATGGACTGCCTTCAAGTCAATCCCCACTTATGACAACCCTATGAATAGGGTTGTCATGGTAAACGGTATTCAGTGGTGGTTTTACCATTGTCTTCCTCTGAGGTTGAGAGGCAATGACTAGCCCAAGATCACCCAGTGAGCTTCATGGCTGTGTGAGGATTTGAACCCTAGTCTCCCAGGTCCTAGTCCAACACTGACCCGGGAGAGGGGATTGGATGGGTGGGCACTGGGCAGAGGGGAAGCCCCTTTCCTTTCCAAAAGGAAAACATTGTGAACAGTATCATTGATTTTCAGGGTTTCCCCCACCGTTTTATTCTACAGCAGGCACTTTAGACAGTCATGGCTTCTCTCAAAGAATCCTGGGAAGTGTAGTTAGTGAAAGTTGCTGAGAGTTGCTAGGAGATGCCCTGTTCCACTCACAGAGTTTCAATCAGAGTGGCTGACTGTTAAGCCACTCTGGCCACTGGACCTCTGTCAGGAGCACAGCAGTAGCACAACCTGACCAAGGGGGATGCAGTGACTGTCTCACATGAAATCAAAGTCTGGTGTGGGTGTGGCCCCAATTAGGCAAGCCAAGCAGCTGCGAGTCTGGCTTTTAGAACACTGACAGTTGGTTCTTACTGAATATGCCCAACATTATCATTCAGTTGATGCAAAATATATTAAATTAATTAAAAATCAGCCAGGCATTTTTTTTTAACTTTTAAACTGCAGAACATGAAGGTCAGAGTATGGGGCAAGGTCAGTAACATGATTACAGGTCCTCTGTGAACATGGCTGATTTTTAATGAATTTCAACAGATTATGAGAACTCTGAGAGAAAAACATTTTCAATTTAACATTGCGGAATGTGAAAAATACATGCTGGCTACAGTATACAGTCACTCTTGTGGCTGTATAATTTATTGACCATCCTTCACCAATAGGTCCCAGGGTGAGTTACAAAATCTAAAATACAATATTTAAAAGAATTAAAACACATTTCAATCACAAAAATGGAGTGGGTTCTGAAAACATACATTTCAGAAGCTGAAGCTGCGTTTTTAGCATTTGCCAAATGCGAAGGTCCCAGACGCACCCCTGTAGGGAACGAATTTCACAACGTCAGGACTGCCACACAGAAAGATCTCTCCTGGGCCACTCCACCAAACTTCTGATGGTGGCACAACTACCAAGAAAGCCCCCTCTGCTGATCTTAACACCTGACAGGGTCTGGAGACAAGGAGAAGGTCTCAGAGATTTGGGGTCTAAGTCAATTAGGGCTTTAAACACTAACGTGAGCACCTTGCTTTGGGCCCAGAAACAAGCTAGCAACCAATGCATCTGCTTTAGAACAGGAGTTATATGTGTTCTAACAGAATCCCAGCCAGTAATCTGGCTGCTGCATTTTGGACCAGTTGACGTTTCCGAGTAGTCTTCAAGGGCAGGCCCACGTACAACACATTGCAATAATCTAATCTTGAAGTTAGCAGAGCATTGAATACTGTTGCCAAGTCATCTCTGTCCAAAAGCGGCCATAGCTGGTGAACCAGCCATAGCTGGAAATAGGCACTTCTAGTCACCAAGGCCACCTGAGCCTCCAGTGACAATGCTTGATCAAGGAGTACCCCCAAGCTAGAAACCTGCTCCTTCCAGGGGAGTGCAGCACCATACAGAACAGGCCATCGTCCCATCTCCTAGACTCAAGAAGTTGAAACACATAATACTTCTGTGTTTTTGGGATTCAGCTTCAGTTTGTTGGCCCACATCTACCTCATCACTGCTTCCAAATACCTGTCTAGCACCTCAGCTTCCTCTTCTGATTCAGATAGCACAGAAAGGTAAAGCTGAGTGTCATCCACATATTTGTGACACTACACTCCATAACTCCTGATGTCTACTCCCAGTGGCTTCATATAGATGTTAAATAGCATGGGAAAAGATGGAACCTTGTGGGACACCACAGGAAAGCTCCATGTTGATGAAGCCTCCCATAACTACTTTCTGTAAAATTCCCTCGAGGTAGGAGCAGAATTCCTGAAGTACAGTGCCCCCAACTTCCACCCCCCTGAGCTGTTCCAGAAGGTTAATGCTATCAAAAGCTGCTGAGAGGTCAAGAACCAGGGTTGCACTCCCCACACCTCACTCTTGTTAAATGTCATTGACTAGGGCGACCAGGGCAGTTTCAGTGCCATGACAGGGCCTAAAGCCAGTTTGAAATGGATCCTGATATTCAGTCTCTTGCAAACATGCCTGAAGTTGGACTGCCACTACCATCTCAAGCACCTTGCCCAAAAAAGGAATATTTGCCACTGGGTGATAGTTATTTAACATGTCTGTTAAATCCAATGAGGATTTCTTAAGGAAGGGATGCACCAACACTTCCTTCAAGGATCCTTCACTCCCTGGACCATCCAGTCAACCTCTCACAGCTAGATCTAAAAAGCCAAGATGGGCATGGATCAAGGGGGCAGGTGATCATCCATACTCCTTCAAGCAGCTTGTCCATATCCTCAGGCCACAATAATCAAAACTGATCCAGTACAGATGAAATAGACAGTGGAAGCCTCTATGTATGCCTCTACTGGACTTACTCTAAACATGGCATCCAACTCTGTCTGAATCTAAGCAATTTTGTCCCTAAAGTGCCTCCCAGAGTTATTACAGCTGGCTTCTGAGGGTGTTAGAGCAAAGCTCTTTTGACAAGAGCCCATTCACCACTTGGAAAAGCTCTGCTGGGCAGCTCCTTACAGACAAAATGGTAGCAGAGTAGTAGGCTTTCTTTGCCACCACAGTCACTGTGGTTGGTAGGATAATGTGACCTCACACATGCTCAGTGAGGTTCAGACCGAGATTTACACCACCTATTTTTAGCAATCTACCCTCCCTCCTTTTTCATTGCATACAGGTCCTGTTTCATCACAAGTTAGGTACTTGTGAATACAAGGAAAGGTGTTCATGAAGCGGAAGCATGATCTTTAATGCAGTGTTTATGAGAACACTGTTCCAGTAATTAAGTAATATCATAACACTCTGACAGGTTATTTTGATCTTGGCATCAATAAAGTCACAGGCAAGAGTCCCATTCACTTCACTGGGATTTCATCCAGGGTATCCTGCAAAAAGTTATAAAGATTCCTCTTATTCACTGAACCAAGCAAGTAGAAAATGAAACATTCATTGAACCAATTTCCTTGAGCTTTTAATATAAATCATCTCCGCTTATTTAAAATGCTAGTTGCCCTCTATTAATGTAATAATGATCATATGAAAAGAATGTGAAGGTCATTCAGCAAATATTACATATCAAAGGTACTTCCACAAGCCCCCCCAAGCAACATTTTTTCTACACTCTGAAGATGCACTATAATTTTTTTCCTTACATACTATTTTGTCTAATCAAAATTGTAAATTATTGTTTGGTATGTGCCAATCCTTCAAGAGGGCTGCAGTCTGTTCATTGTTTCATACTGGCAGGATGGTTGGTGATGCGGTGGTTGAAACACAGGCTATACCTCTATGATCATTGGCATAGAAGGATTTGTGGAAGATACGCCTATCGATTATCATTACCATTATACATAAGGGAACTTCTGAATACCAAATGATGGAGACAAATAATAGGGAGGGCTGTTGCCTTCATGCCCAACTTCTGGAAGCATCTGGCTGAGATTAATTTCCATGAAATTCAATGTGCGTGTTGCAATTGTGGTGCTGAATAAAGAAGAACTTTGTGTTGAACAACTCATAAGAAGCCATCTTATATCAAGTCAGACCATTGGCCCATCTAGCTCGACATTGCCATTGACTGGCAGCAGTTCAGACAGGGAACATTGCCAGCCCTACCTGGAGATGCCAGGAACTGAGCCCAGGACCTTCTGCAAGCAAAGCAGATGCTCTGCCACTGGACGGCACGAAAGCCCAGATCCAACTTTTGCAAAAGACTCCCAAGCTCCAGGAAGCTCCCTGACATGGTGGAGCTAAATTTTAAACAGAATCCTATTAGATACTCTCTGTGACCCCCTCTGCCCATCTGATCATGCAGTACAGGAAGCGGTGAGGAAGGTGCTAGAGTAAGTATAGACTATAGCCAGTAAGGATGGGTGAAAATTTTGATTTAGTTTTCATTTCAAGCCGAATCTATCAAATTCACACTTTCTGAAAATATGAGAAGCTAAACATCCTTTGAAATTCGCACTTATCTGAATTTTGCCATGCAGTTCGCCAACCAGACAATATTTACAAAAATGCATTCATGAGCGGAAAGTGTCCATAAAAATGAATCTATGAGTGGAAATAACATCCAAAAAGGCATTATATGACAAGAAACGGCTTGCAAAAATGTGTGCATTAGTTAAAATGGCCTACAAAAATGTGTTAATTGGGAGAAATTCACACTAAAGTGCTGAAGGATTTCCATGACAAAAAATCTCAAATTGCTGCAGAACTGTGAGGAACTGAATTTAATATTTAAGATTGGACAAATGAGAATCTGAGAGAACCGAAATGGACACATCTTTCCATCCCTAGAAACCAGTCCCAAGAGCTGGGGGAGAGCTTACAAAAAGTCTAAAAAGAGACCCTGTTTAAGCATTATGTATAGGAGCTTTCCTGAGCTTAGTTTATATAGCCTCTTTGATCCCCCCTCCAAGGCTTGAGAACTTCCTTGAGTTGTGCCAATAACTCAGGGGCTGCATGGTTTCCTGGGACCTTAGAAGCCAGTCTTTGTTTTTGTTTTTGGAGAGGGGCTTGCATACGTCCTTCTGAGTGTCAAGTATTTAGATGAAAATTACATAAATTTCAAGGAGGGAGTCGCATCAAATAAATGAAGGGGCTTTTTGTTAATTGTGAAAATGAAACTCTTTCAGCTCAGTTCCATTCTTACCTGATGTTTAGCTTGCAGTGAAATATAGGACGGAAATGTAAAAATAAAGGCCACAATGCATCCCCTTCTGCTCTGTGGAAATGCATGGAACCATTCACCACTTTCTCCCCTTTACATGGATTGTGGATCACGCTATGGTGCCCCTGGCTTTTCTACGTACCCATCCCACTTGTGCCTCCCCAATATGGATCCAATGGCTCTGCTCCTACACAAGGCATGTTCTCCAGGATTTACATCACAGTCAAAATAAATGAAAGAATGATGTTGAAAGAAGGATGTGCCATCAGCCCTTCAATGACTGACAAAAGTTCTTTAAAAAAAACCAGAAAGGATAAATGCTCTTCACTCTAAATTACCTTTTCCCCATTTGTAAATACTCTACTGCCCACATAATACCATCTAATTGTTTCTACAACAATGTGATAGTTTTGCTTCAGTAATTTTGCCATTATAGCCATTATTCAGTTATAATGAGTTTTTACAGGGGGAAGTATGCTTTTTGATCTATGTCCTAGATTTCCCTTTTTAAAAAATGATGTTAATTCTTCACTCTTCTGTTTGATCAGCCTTATAGCTCTATGGATACCTTTCCACAATATCTATCTCACAATTGATTTATTATGAATGATTTTTTTTGCATCTACTTACAATGATCCTACCCGGTAACACCAGTATCTCTCTTTGAGGAGGGGAAATATCTTGTGTTATGAAAGCTGCCTTTTAAAAAAAAAAAAAAACAAAGGAAAAAAAGGAGAATGTTGACTTATTAAGAACGGAAACCAAGACACAATCTTTTTGCATCTCACTCCTGAGGAATCTCTGGATTTTAACATCATTATCATCATCAATAATAATAATAATAATAATAATAATAATAATAATAATAAAATCTGACCCTTCCTCCCAGGTGCCCAGGGTGGCAAACAAAAACACTAAAAGCACTTTAAAACATTTTAAAGACAAAAGACTTTAAAACATATTAAAACAAAACATCTTTACAAATATATTACAATATATTAAAACATCTTAAAAGCATCTTTTAAAAAAAGCTTTAAAAACATCTTAAAAAGCAATTCCAACGCAGACTGGGATAAGGTCTCTGCTTTAAAGGCAAATGCAAAGATGTATCACAGAACGCTAAAGTCAGGATCATTCAGACCATGGTATTCCCAATCTCTATGTATGGATGTGAAAGTTGGATGGTGAAAAAAGCAGATAAGAGAAAAATCAACTCATTTGAAATGTGGTGTTGGAGGAGAGCTTTGCTCATTCCATGGACTGTGAAAAAGACAAATAATTGGGTGTTAGAACAAATTAAACCAGAACTGTCACTAGAAGCTAAAATGATGAAACTGAGGTTATCCTACTTTGGACACATAATGAGAAGACCTGATTCACTAGAAAAGACAATAATGCTGGGAAAAACAGAAGGGAGTAGAAAAAGAGGAAGGCCAAACAAGAGATGGATTGATTGCATAAAGGAAGCCACAGACCTGAACTTACAAGATCTGAACAGGGTGGTTCATGATAGATGCTCTTGGAGATAGCTGATTCATAGGATCACCATAAGTCGCAATTGACTTGAAGGCACATAAAACGTTAGCCAACTTGGATACTTGTGAAGAAAGTAAATAAATATACAAAGATCATTATATGGTCATGTCTCTGTCATGCTGTCCAGTGTGGAAGAGTGCTATATAATTCTGCAAAATGGTCACACAAACAGCCATTGCATTCGTATTCATTTCCTGGTTCTCAAGACTTTTCCCCTGTTACCGGAAGTCATTAGCCCAGCCTTTCCTAACTAGTGGGCCACCCAATGTTGTTGGACCACAACTCCCATCAGCCTCAGCCAGCATTGGCAATGGTCAGGAAAAATGGGAATTGTGGTCCAACAACATCTGGTGGCCCACTAGTTGGGAAAGGCTGCATTAGCCTATATGGTTTCTTAGTCAGGTCTCTTCAACTGTAGCATCTGGAGAAGATGGTATCCAAGCATTTCCACAAAGACAATGCATGAAAAGGTGGTGACAGTATTAAATTAATTTCTAAATAAAGTTCACATTAATCAAGGAATAACAGGAATCCAAGTACAGTACTATGGCAGAATGACAGAAGGCAGAATGGGATAAGACAGGCAACAAATACCACAGAGAAGCAGCATCTCTTCAAGGTTTCATTCCAGTAAAGTGAAGTTGTATTAAAATATTTTTAACAACAACAAACATGGAAATAGCCAATAGAGCTTCACTTCTATACAATGGAGTCATGAAGAGATGCTGCTTCTCTGAGGTGTTTTGCAAATGCACAGTTGTAAAATGCTGGAAACGTAAACAGAAATTCTGGTGATTAACCCTCCTGAGCAGATTTTGGTGGCATGTGGGGATGCAACACAATTGTTCATAAAGGTTCTGCACATCCCTTTTGTTTCAGAGGGAAAGGAGACATGAAACATAACTCCTGAGAAGACCCTAAGGGACAAAAAGATTTCTCACATCTTTCCCCAGTTTTTGGTGGTAATTCCTAGGCACAAAAACAAAACAACTGGACAATCCAAATATTAATATGCAAATATTTGCATAATATGCAAATGGTATGCAAATATTTTGTATAATATGCAAATTAGCCTGCCCGGATTTGTGGAACTGGAATATGGCAACCCTAACCCAGAGCTGCCCTGCCCCTAGGCACGCTAGGTCTGGTACGGGAGGAGGTCCATGGGGGTTGACACCATGAGTTACCGCACCGGGTGACACCAACCCTAGTGACGCCACTGTTGGTTACTGGATTCCATAAGCCTCATGGTGTAGTCTATCTTAATAGGGACCCCTCCCCTGCAGGTGGGGATTGGTGCTGTCAGACCAAACTTTACCAGGCAGCGGTCTGACCATGACAGTGCAGTAATTTCAACCCACCTAATGTCTCTACCATCCTCCTCCAATTCTGAGTTCAAGTCTAGATTGAGTGTGTGTCCTGCTCTATATGTTGGACTAGTGAAAACTGAGACATTCACAATAGCTCCATGCAAAGATCTTCCTTGTATGTAGTTGAAACTACCATGAGAAAAACCACACTGTGCAGTGTTTATGATGACTTGCTATGTCAGCCCTGATGACATCATCAGAATGCACATGGATTGTGACAACAATAAGCAGTGAGATGGGGGTTTTATCCTCTTTTTGTTAGCTAGAAGAAACGTTAGAGGTCTAGACTCATTTGCAAACTTTATAATGTGTTACTAGCTTCATCCTTCTGAAGATAATGTCTTGTCTGATCCCCATGGACCTCAGGAGAGTGAAGAATCTTCAGGCCTTGGCCAATGCATATAGCCAAGATCCTGGGCTTGTGGGAGAAAAGCAGCTTGCTGTATTGCGGGCCCATGTGGAGAATATATTACACACTTACACAGATGCCTCGGGGAGAAAGGCAGATGAAGAGGAATTTGAAGTCACAAACTGTGATGAAAGTGATTTTGAAATTGACGAGGACAATGAGACTGTTGAACCAGACCAAGATATTCTGCAAGAAATGGGAGATGAAAATGTGAGACTTACCAGTGAGATGATGGATCAGGCTGACGAAAAGAGGGAAGAAGCTTTTGATGCCATTGATAAAGGTAACCTTCAAAGAGCCATTGAATTGTTTACAGGTGCCATCAAGTTGAACCCCCAGTCCAGTGTCACATATGTGAACCGAGCAAGCACCTTTGTAAAACTAAAGAGACCTAATGCTGCCATCAGAGACTGTAAGAAGGCATCTGAGCTCAACCAGAAATCTGCACAGCCATATAAGTGGCAAGGGAAGGCTCACATGCTCCTAGGGCATTGGGAGGAAGCTGCTGAAGACTTCACAATGGCTTGCAAACTTGATCATGATGAGGAAAGCCATGCTTTGCTTCAGGTGGTGCAACTTAAAGTTCAGAGAATCATGGAGTATCGCCACAAATGTGAGCAAAAGCAAGAGCTAAAGGAAATTCAAGAAAGGTTAGAAAAAGTCAGACTAGCCCTGGAGGAACAAGATAGAATGCAGAGAGAGGAGAATCCTTGGGATGAAATGGCTAGAGCAGGTCGGAAACATCTCAGATCTTTCCTTACCCTTTTAGATCCCAGGGTGATGATGGCATTCCTGGATGTGGTTTGGAATCCAGAAAACATCTACAAATACCGAAAGAACAATGTGATAATTAAGTTCACTCACAAACATTAATTTGAAGGTCAACTATAAGTGGCCTCATAACTAAATAAACTCACACTTAGAAAGAAATCTCTCTCATTCTTTCTTTTCTCTCCTTTTGCAAAACTAGTTATGAAATTAAGAATAACTTTAATGAAATGGCTCCATATGTAGTACAAATAAACAAACACATAAGAAAAATGCAAACTATTTGGGGTTCAGAATTTTAACTAAAATGTTAATGGCAAATATGTCAATAAATTAATTTATATTTGAATAAGCACATTCAGATAAAGATGAGCAGGTCAGGGTGTAGTGAGACTTAAATAAAGTTCAAAATAATGTGTGCCTCCCTAGTGTTTTCTGAATACTGATCCTAAACACATGAACTCCAATCTAACTACAGGTAGTTATTGTTTGCGAGTGAAGGGACGAAATAAGACAAGGACACATCAGCTTGGGTTGAACAAGGGCCACTTTATTAAACTATACAAAAACACCTTTTAAAGTGACCTGCAGAGGGAAACCTAGGTGCGGAACTATCTATAAGCAAGCATCTTGCCATACAGCTCACAGGCGACCAGCCCCTGCTTGGGACAAGGGCAAGCCCCATCTGCTTACCCCTTCCGCCAGCCACACCCAGTAGGTGAGTAGGGGGGCCTTCCCATGTCATCCCCACCCGGGACCGTATAATCCCTGGGTAGATGAGGATAAGTTGGCCCCAGAAGCAGCCCATATCCTGCTCTAGAGCCGTAAAGCCCTGAGAGACAGGCCCTCTGGAACTGCCAATCACCTCCAAAGGTGCCTAAGGGGGCCACCGAGCTGTCCTTACCTATTTCCCTTTCCGCACCTTCCCGCCACAAAAAGGGGACAAATCTCTATTTAGTCCCCTTTTACCCACTGCCGAGAAGCACCTCTCGCAGACACCTCTGCAGGTCTGCCAAAAAGACGTTACCTGCATCAGACAGGTGAACGCCATCGGCCCTGTACAGTTCACCCATCCAATGCTGAATGCAGGGTGTGAAATAGCCAACCCCCCTGCCCCAGAATAGCCAACCGAATTTGCCGGTTGACCTTCTTTCAAGCTTGGTCCATCCCTATCGGGCTCCAGACATCACGCCAAACCCTTCGCGGGACTATGTCTGACCAAAGCAGACGTACCCAAGGCCGACGTTGCCTTATTAACTCATGCCATGCATGCCTGCCAAACTTAGGGCCATGCCCTTTCGTTGCAACTGAGGGCCATGCCCTTAAGTAACCGAGGCCATCGTTGCCTCCTGAACTGCATGTCCACACATGCCTGCCAAACTGAGGGCCATGCCCTTCCGTTGCCTCGCCAACTGCATGTCCGCACATGCCTGCCAAACTGAGGGCCATGCCCTTAAGTAACCGAGGCCATCGTTGCCTCCTGAACTGCATGTCCGCACATGCCTGCCAAACTGAGGGCCATGCCCTTAAGTAACCGAGGTCATCGTTGCCTCCTGAACTGCATGTCCGCACATGCCTGCCAAACTGAGGGCCATGCCCTTCCGTCGCCTCCTGAACTGCATGTCCGCACATGCCTGCCAAACTGAGGGCCATGCCCTTCCGTTGCCTCGCCAACTGCATGTCCGCACATGCCTGCCAAACTGAGGGCCATGCCCTTAAGTAACCGAGGCCATCGTTGCCTCCTGAACTGCATGTCCGCACATGCCTGCCAAACTGAGGGCCATGCCCTTAAGTAACCGAGGCCATCGTTGCCTCCTGAACTGCATGTCCGCACATGCCTGCCAAACTGAGGGCCATGCCCTTCCGTCGCCTCCTGAACTGCATGTCCGCACATGCCTGCCAAACTGAGGGCCATGCCCTTCCGTTGCCTCGCCAACTGCATGTCCGCACATGCCTGCCAAACTGAGGACCATGCCCTTAGGTAACCGAGGCCATCGTTGCGTCCCGAACTGCATGTCTACACATGCCCGCCACCTGAGGGCCTTGCCTCAAATACTGAGGTCATTCCCAACTCGGGGAATGACCACCACATGCAGAGATGTCTGCACTGAACCAAGCTGGAACAAAGTGGGTAGGAGCTCGTCCCAAAGTATTCCTCGCCAGCCAAGCCACCACACTGCAGCCCATTGACTGAGGCCTAACTGTAAGCCGAGGATAGGGTGCGCAGCTGCTCCATCCCTGTCCAGCAACATTGCCGGTCCATCAATGTTATACAGGTACAACTCCCTTCCCTGGAGACATATGATTGCTGGAGGGCCCGTCGAGACAAATCTCCCTTGGATCCGGCCACCACCTCACCTATCCAAAAAGCTCCAAAAACCAGCATAAGGGCTGCCGCCTGGAATAGTCTGGCTTCATAGCTTGAGGAGCATACTGTTTTTCACTGGCCCACCATATTCAATAAAATGTCCCGTGAGAAAGGGCAACGGGGATCGAGGGTGGCAGGGTGTTCTCTAGCCCACCCAGCTAACATACGGTGGACTCTGAAGTCCCTGGAATAAGTGGGAAAATCATCAGCCTTTACCTCGAAGTGCTTGGACTGAGAGGCCCAGTCTCCAGCCTGATCCACAATTCCTGGATTAATGTGCAGATAGGAATATAGCTATTCATTTGATTTAACACTTCTCCGAACGACTTGCAACAATGCCAGAACTGCTGATTGCAGCTCCGTTACTGCTTGGAGTCAAAACCTTAGTTGTTAAAGAAAATGGGGGAGAAGAAAACCTCTGTATCTGTTGTCTCATCATATAAATAATAGTACAAACTGGGAATTAATAGAACCACCACCCCCCGGAAATTAATAGGTTTTGAAGAGCTCAAAATCAGCCTTTCCACTCAACCATAACACACACACAGAGACAAGCGCATGAACACTGAAATGAAAAAAAAAACACCTTAGCCAAATATTTCAGCCCATTCCCAAAGTGATGCCATTATTTTGCAGCATGTCCCATTGTTCTTTCTGTTTTGCTTTTTAGTCAAATGCATTTCAGATCATGACCTAAGAAAGTTTGCTTGATAGGAACTGGGGCAAACAGATCTTTGGAAATCAAGGAACAGAAGGAGGGGACCCAGGTATCCATAGCAAAATTTAAACTATTTAACACAAAACTTGTCGGAGGGCAGTGTGCTAAGGGAATGATGCCCAGCACATTTCAGGGACAGTGAGTGAAATCATATGTACATTTATTCCACTGCCCGCTCATAATGATTCAAACAAAGCTTACTGTATCAGCAACTTATTCAAAACCTTAACAGACTTCTGTTTTCTAGTACTAGTTTGAAGCCTTGTCTCTTTTGTGGGGATTTTTTTTTAACTTGCAATTTTTATTTTCAGTTTTTTGATGCTTCCTCTCTTTTCCTTTCTCTTGTTTTGAATTGGTTGTGGGGGTATCCGTTGTGCCCTATAAATGGCTAAACAGTTTTAAGCTGAGAAACAAATGTCCAAGGTTTTGTAGGGGTGGGGCACTGTATAGAGTGCCCATCCTGCGTTCTGTGGAAATTACAGGACCTTCATGGGGATTCACATGTATATGGTGAGCCATCTCATCCTATTTCATTGTGGATTTTAAAATGAAAAATCCTTTAAAATCCACAAGATGGTCCAAGGGCTGCAGTTCGAGGGCCTTTGTTGTTTTAATTTTTTCCCTCTTTTAAAACGATCCAGAATGGTTCTTTAGCTGCCCACAGCTTGGAGTGACTGCCATGTAGGACTCCTTGCCACTCTATGCTTTGAATTACAATAGACCAAGTCCTGCTAGGAGCAATGAAACTTGATTACTTTATATAACTCTCAGTGGGAAGAGTTAGGGAAAAAAACATGGCTGCCTACAGTTTATACATGGGGGCAGCCACCCCTCTCCCCCCAAGTGATAGCCACTCCAGGTTGTGGGTGACTGGATGTCTGTTCTGGATCTTTCTTAAAGGGAAAAAATTGGCAAAGGCAGTGCTGCATCCTGTAGATCACCTCGTAAAGGTAATCCACAGGACTGCAGGTTCTAAAGTGCTCATGATCTGATCTGGGTCATCATGATCCACCCAGATCAAATCAGGCAAGTCTGCTTTTGAATTGGAATTGTACAAATTCTTTCCCCATCTCTATATGTACAAGTTTATTATTTGATTAATGCAGTATCAAGTGATGACTTCATGTCTGAACAAGTCATCAGAGATCAAATAGATAGAACTTGCATATCACCTCACACCCACTTCTACATAATGATAGCCATCAAGAGATCAACAGATGAGGAAGTTAATGATGTACATGCAAGGGGACCAGACACAGAATGTGTGTGGCACAATCAGTTCACACAAACAGTGCCGTTAGGTCATGCAATTCAGTGGCAGTTTCACAAGATGAATGCATGTAGGAATCTGTAAAAATGTGAATTGGTATTGAGCCTAAACATATTCAGAAATGCAGAGCTTGGAAAAGTTACTTTTTTGAACTACAACTCCCATCAGCCCTAGGCAACATGGCCACTGGATTAGGCTGATGGGAGCTGTAGTTCAAAAAAGTAACTTTTCCAAGCTCTGCCAATGCTATAATATGTACTCCTCTAGAATTGTATTTGGGACACTAATTGTGAACTTCCTGGGGGGATACCCCCCGAGTATTAAATTGGCTCATGATGTTTTGACCCACAAATGTAAAGTGAGGAAATGTTTTATTATATATATATATATATGCCTTTATCAAGGACTTACCTTTAAGAAATAATAATAAAACAGTTGCTTTTGGAAACTTTGAAAATACACTCATGTATGATAACAACTCATATTCGGATGAAATTTAACTATGAGGAATCTATTTTTTTATGTGCCTGGTGAACTTGTTCCACTGTCCAGAACAGAAAATCTGCTAGTACATGGCTATATTCCAAAAAAATGGCTCACCAAAGGGGTACAGTGGAACAAATTCACCAGTCACATGTAAAAGATATTACTTAGAAAAGAAATACAGTGGATCCTGAAGTTAAAAACTGTGCCTCCTCGGGGCCTGTATGAGGAATTGGATGTTTCAAACCAACTTCCACTGAATTCAAATGTGCTCTCATACAAATATCCCTCTCACAAATATTTCCTTAACGCAATAAGCTGTTGGTAATTTGGTGACAATCCCTTTCCTTTTCCTTTTTTAAATAAATTTAAGAAACTTAGGTCTGCAGTTTGAGGTAGGTTTCTTAGGAGCTTTTGCAGCAAAGGTTTCTTGATCAAGTTTGTAAAGAGGGTATGTTTATATGTGTCATATGATATGGCTGGGTTAGTTTTAATCGGTACCTTACTGTTATATTTAATCTGAATATGAGTTTTTATAATATAGGACTGTATTTTACAAAATATGAGTGTACCAAAACACACTGGGCATATCTATAATATAACATTTCATTGTTTTGCCATCTTTGAGATGTATCTCTTTTTTGTTCTATACTTTTGGATACTTCCTGTTGTTTTGTGCTTCCTTTTGGTTTTCTTGGGACAACATGGAATGGGACAATACTCATGGTTATTCGAAGGAGTTCCTAGCAGGTGTCCTGTCAGGATGCTGTCCTGTTACTTTTCTTGCAGGAGTTCCCCTCCTAGCCCCCTCTGATCCACCACTACCCCATGCCACCCCCACCAATATGGAAAAGAAGAAGGCAGGAGAGGAGTCCCCCCTGGGCAAACGATAGAGTGGATGCCTCAACAACAGCCTCCCCAGCAGGGCCAGACTGCAGCGGAGGAAGAAAAGGTGCCACACCATGGGGCAAGAGACAAGCTGCAGGCTGCGCTGGGCGAAAAATCTGCTTAATTCCAATCACAGGGATTTGTATAGGTATACAGATGGTGTGTGTTTTTTATTTGGAGAGGAGAGCAGTAGTCTTGAAAAATTTCATGAGTGGATGAATTCTAAGGAAAGTAATATCCATTTTGATACAGTATATGCCAGGATCATCAAGCATTTTTAAAAGAATTCTTATCATAAAGGTAAATACACATCTGAGTACATCCATTTACTGGAAGTCCAAGGACAGGGACACTTATCTAAGATTTGATAGTTCACATCCCAGTTCTCTTAGAAGAAATTTACCATATGGCCACTGTCTTAGACTGAAAGATAATGATTCTTCAGATTTTTTTTTTAATCTTACGAACATTTCTCACACTTGTCCTTTTGTAGCAGACATTTCCTGATGAAATTGGTAAGAGTGTGAGTTTATATGGGTTGTGAGGGGCTTGTGCCCCTGCTTGCTTTCCTCACAAACCCTGCCTACCCCACCCTCAACCAAACCCCAACTCCCCTTTGACCTCAGCAAGCCTCTCCCTTAGACCTCCTCCCACTTTTCCTGCTCATACTGCCTGTCTCATATCAGTGACGCTGTTGCAAGATAAGATATGTCTGGTTTGGTTTAAATAGGTTCCTTATTGTTAAATTTCATCTGAATATGAGTTTTTAAAAATAATATGTGTGATTTAGCAACAGTTGTATTATTATTTCTTGCGGATAAGCCCTTGATAAAGGCAGTTGTACGAAAACATGTTGGGCACATCTATAATAAAACATTTCCTTGGTTTGGCATCTTTGAAGCATGTTTCTCGTTTTTGTTCTATAACTTTGGATGCATCCTATTTTTGTCCATGTGTGTTTCCTTCATAATGTTTTGACACATGCATGTTTTCAGAATGTGCCTTGGCAACAGTAGTATAAGGGCATGCGGGCAGCAGCGCATTGCCTAAACTCCTATTCATTGTGTGTCATGAGCCCTGGTACCATAGCCCATGATTGGCCAGCCGGAAGGAGGTGATGTCAGCAGCCTTAATGGCAGCTGCAATGGCAGCAGAATAATAGGCAATGGCACCCACTGTTCCAATAGCATGCATTCTCAGCTATCATACCATCCTCCTTCTCATGTGGAGCCTAATGCCAGTAAGTACTAGCATAGCTTCCCAGTTGAAGTCAGGGCAGGAGAAGGACACATTTGGCTTGGGAAGACATCATCCCCCAGCAACAAGGGATATTAAGACTAGACTGAAATGCAGCCGTCAGGAAAGACAGCCAGTTTCTCAAAGTGAGTAGAAGGTTCCATTAATGACATTCTGAGGCTATGACGATACAGCTGCTGGCCTTTCTGATATGATGAATGTCAACTGAATGTGCAGTGGTGTATCTGCTTGACGTATGTCTCACTATTAATTACAAGCAGAGTAAGAGTTTTAGGATAAAGATCTAGATATTACAATAAAAATGAGTACCAAAAGCCTGTTGTTTGTGAACTTCATCAGCATCACTGTTTAGGAATGGTGGTGTCTAGACATATGCTTGTAAGTGATCATTTTAATTTGATCTGGGATTTCATGTTCAGACTGCCATCCCAAGTAGCTTAGGCTTATCTCGGAAGAACATTTTATTGCATGCAGATAGATAAACAGTATTTTCAAGGAGAGTGTGCTATACAGAGGCGAATTTGAGTTTGCCATTGTATGCTCAACAGGAACTTGCAGGGATCACAGCACCCTGGAACATGTACCTATGAAATGCACACATTTGTAAACAAGTGTTTGCTATATTGCCACTTCACAATTTCAAAACATCTTATAGACATAAAAATGTAATGCATTCAGTTGTTGGGGTTAGTGGGCATTTTCCCCGTATTAGTTGTTTCTGTGAGGTATGATTTTTTAAAGCATAGGGTTATGCTTCTTGAGCCATACAATTTACTGAATGTACATTCTGGAACACTTCAAAACTTCCAACTTTGCACTTCAGAGGAACATTGGTAGTGGATGTCCAGTTACCATTCAGGAAACATGCCCAGAGTTGCTGTTTTTTTCATTGAGGAAGTTTTAATAAACTTTCAGGGAAACCATGAAAGCCAGTGAATTAAAGCCTTAGTTGAATGACCTGACTGACCAAACTGATGAAAGCTTTCTGCAGGCATACTTTCAAACAGTGAATGAAAGTTTGGTAATTTCTTATCTTATTACATTTCCTTGAGTACTAATTAATGATGTGCATAGATATACATTCTAACGCAGCATTTGCTAAAAGCCATTAAGTTGTCAATACCTGGAAAATCAGCTTCAAGGCTGAGGTGATGTCATAATGTATGACATCAGCAGAACTCTCGACTTAATCCAAACTGCCATAGTTACTGATGCTTTCAAAGTTCTGCAACTTTAGATTAGTACAGCAGCAGGGCCACATGGAGGGATGCATGGGAGATGCAGCCCTTTCCTACCCCACAGTAGAAGTGATTTTCTAATTCAGCCACTGTCTGTGTATGAGTTTTTTTTTTCAATTATTTGCCCTAGCATAGGCATTTCACTGTATCCTGCTGGTGATCCCAGCTTCTAGCTGGACAGGGCATCATGGATCTTAAAAACGTTGGTGATCTTCAAGCCTTGCTCAATCTGTACAAACAGGATCCAACACTACTGAGATCAAAACAAATGAGTTTCCTAAGGGATTCATTGGAGAGCATGGGGGACACCATCTCAGGGTTCCAGAGAATTGAAGCTTTTCCTTTGAAACTTGGTAAAGTTGAAGGGAAACCAGCAGATCAACTTACTAGTGAAGAGAGTGATTTAGAGATGGATGAGGATGGAATTATCAAACCAGATGAAGATGATCCCCAGGAAATGGGAGATGAAAATGTGGAGGTGACACTCGATATGAAAAGCAATGCTGAGCAGAAGAACGAAGAGGCCTATACTGCCCTTGATACAGGAGACCTGCAGAATGCTATTGACCTGTTTACGGAGGCTATCAAGTTGAATCCCCTCTCCTCTCTCTTGTACACCAACCGAGCCAGTGTCTTTGTCAAAATGCAAAAGCCCAATGCTGCCATTAGAGACTGCAACAAAGCCTCAGAGCTCAATCCCGATGATGCACAAGCCTATAAATGGAGAGGGAAAGCGCATATGCTTCTGGGCCATTGGGAAGAAGCTGCCGAAGAACTTGCGTTGGCCTGTATATGGGATTATGATGAAGATACCAATGCCCTGCTAAAGGAAGTGCAACCCAGGGCCCTGAAGATGATCGAACACCACACCAAATATAAGAGAAAGCGTACACTGAAGAATATCCAGAAGATCCAGGAGACACTAGACTGGATTAAAAGTATCCTGGAAGAACAAGAGAAAGCACAAAGTGAGGAGAATACTTGGCAGTGGATGACTCGAATCTGTCAGAGGTACTTGGACTTTTTTATGGCCATAATGGATCCAAGGATTATCCTGGCATGGCTGGATGTGACCTGGAACCCGGATAATATCTCCAAATATCGAGATAACCACAAGTTTATGAAGTTCATTGGTCAGGTTGATTGAAAGTTGTGGCCAACCATAAATAAGCCTTTCATTAAATTAAATTGTAGTGTGTGGCATCATATGATGTTTCCTTTGAATGACTATGAATTTAATATTTATAACAGCTGAATTTAATCCAGAGATGAGACATCAAACTCAAATGTGTTTCAGAGTCAGGCTCACCACTCAGCTGATGCTCACAGGCTAGAAGTAGGACCAGTGACTGGCTTCTAAAAATATCCCTTGCCAAATAAACCCATTGTATCACCCTTCTACATCTTGCCTGCCAAAATTCTTTTCCAGGTCTACCTCTATCACAATCACCCACTCCCCTGCTCTGTGTCTGAGCACTTTTCACAACTCCCAACTTCTTGCCATTTCAGCTTGCATGCTTTTCTCCTCTGCTTGCCCTCCAAAATCCCTTCCCATAATTCCACAGACTTTAGAAGAAAATGCTAGCACACTTCACAATTAAGGCTGTCCAACAAACCTGCTTCCCCAAAAGATCTGACTTTTTGTGATAGGGAAAGTTATGGGGAAATGCAGTGGAAAGTGTGTGATAACACTTGCTTTGGTGCAAGATCATCTAACCTTCCTGCAGACAAATCACAGTGAATGTTCTTCAAATAGGTAACATTGCCCGATCTTCCTGCAAACAGACCAGGATGAATGCTCAATAAACAAGTCGTCTGGAAGCACCCTAAATAAGATAGATCCATATTCCAAATAGTGGCTGGTCATTGTTTTTTTAACCCAAACATGCAGAGCAGAACTTTGAGAGCAGAGATCCTGGTTCAGGGCTGGCTCAGTGCATTTGATGTAATATAGGAAGGGCATAAGATCATTAACTGCAGCGTTTAAGTTACCTAACCATGCCACCAAGTCATAGCACTTTGATCTTTCTACTGAAATTCACAACCACATCCAAAATCCATTTAAAGTGCCACTGTGATTTGTCAGTTACGTATTTTAATAAATAGTGGTAAGATTTTGGTAGTACAAGGGGAGAGTTCACACAAGATAAGAAGGATCAAACAACTGTTGGAGTCCAAGACAGAGCAGGGATAGACAGTTTCTTCTGTATTCTAGTGAGTCACTCTTCTCTAGACAATAGTTCAGGAGCCAGAAGAATATTTTGTCACACAAATTGACCCACAATACGAGTGTTCCTCTCTCATAAGTCTATTTCCACTCTGTGCCACTTTCACATGTGGATTACACCTAAGACTGTTCTATCCCATTTCCAAAACTGCACAAACTCCCACATTTTAGTATGTTTATATAATACTTATTTTTATTTTATTTTATTGAGCTGAGAGCTGTATTAGAGCATTCAGGAAGTATGAAAACTGGTGGATAACTGAATTCCAATTGACACATTGATCTGGCAGGCCAGGTTGAGGACAGTTTATACAAGAATGTGCAAATATTGATTATTAATCCCACTCAGTAGCCTTAGATTTCCTATGTGTTCCTGTAATGAAATGTTAGTGGACTGTATATTCCAATTCCAAAGAAAGGGGATCCCAGGGAATGCAGTAATTATCGAACTATTGCCTTAATATCCCATACAAGTAAAGTAATGCGCAAGATTCTACAACAAAGGCTCTTACCACATACGGAGCAAGAAATGCCAGACATCCAAGCTGGATTTAGAAAGGGAAGAGGCACCAGAGATCATATTGCAAACATACGTTGGATAATGGAACAGAGCAAGGAATTTCAGAAGAAAATCACCCTGTGCTTTATAGATTACATCAAAGCCTTTGATTGTGTAGATCATGAAAAACTATGGAATGCTTTAAAAGAAATGGGGGGGAGCACAGCATTTGATTGTCCTGATGCACAACCTATACTCTAGACCAGTGGTTCCCATCCTGGGGGCCAGGATCCCCAGGAGGGCCGCAAAGTAATCCAGAGGGGGCCGTGAACAGTAAAGAAATGAATTATTTATTAATTTTTTTAAAAAGTCTTCACTCCTTCTACACTGTCTGCTTTCCACTGCCGCTGCAGATGACACCTCCCCCTTGCTCCACACGAGAGGAGAGGCCTTTTGCTGAAGCGCTAGAGCATCTTTCAGGCGCACTAAGGGCAGGCATCTGCCTATAAAATACATGGCAGATGCCAAAGGAGACTGAGGGTGGAGCTACCAGGAAGAAGAGGGGATTACTATCACTGATTCTTGTCTCCTTGCACTGCCACTACTGGCAACACCCTTACTTAGGATGAGAGGAGAGGGCTTTTTGTGAAGCAAAAAGAAGCAAGGCTGCAAAGGAAGGCTGCTTTCCCACTTCCTTCCTGGCAGCCAGCCTGCCTCCCTGGGGGGAGGAGGTCACAAAAAAATTTCAGCTTATAAAGGGGGTCCCATGCTCATGAAGGTTGGGAACCACTGCTCTAGACAAGAGGCTACTGTAAGGACAGAATATGGAGAAACCGATTGGTTCCCAATCGGAAAGGTTGTGAGAAAGGGGTGTGCTTTATCACCCTATTTGTTTAATCTATATGCAGAACATAGCATACAGACAGTGGGATTGGACCAAGATGGAGTGTGAAAATTGGAGGGGAAAGTATCAATAACTTAATATATGCAGATAATACCATACTACTAGCAGAAACCAGTAATGATTTGAAACAAATGCTAATGAAAGTTAAAGAGGAAAGCACAAAAGCAGGACTACAGCTGAACGTCAAAAAGACTAAACTGACAACAGAAGATTTATGTAACTTTAAAGTTGCTAATGAGGACATTGTACTTGTCAAGAATTATCAATACCTTGGCACAGACATTAACCAAAATGGAGACAATAGTCAAGAAATCAGAAGAAGGCTAGGATTGGGGAGGACAGCTATGAGAGAACTAGAAAAATGCAAAGATGTATCACTGAACACTAAACTCAGGATCATTCAGACCATGGTTTCCAGTCTCTATGTATAGATGTGAAAGTTGGACAGTGAAAAAAGTGGGTAAGAGAAAAATCAATTCTTGAAATTTGTTGGAGGAGAGTTTTGCAGATACCTTGGACTGCAAAAAAGACACATAATTGGGTGTTAGAACAAATTAAACCAGAACTATCACTAGAAGCTAAAATGATGAAACTGAGGTTATCATACTTTGGACACATCATGAGAAGACATGATTCATTAGAAAAGATAATAATGCTTGGAAAAACAGAAAGGAGTAGAAAAAGAGGAAGGTCAAACAAGAAATGGATTGATTCCACAAAGGAAGCCACAGACTTGAACTTACAAGATTGGAACAGGGTGGTTTATAATAGATACTATTGGAGGTTGCTAATTCATAGGGTCACCATAAGTTGTAATCGACCTGAAGGCACATAACAACAACAACAACCACTCATTTTCTCCAAAGCCACAGTTTACAGTAGGGCTGAGCCAAAATGTCTCAGAAAAGTCTTTTCTGAAAATGAAAAACCTGGATTCCTTCTGAATTGTTAGAATTTCAGTCCTCCCCTGAAGAATATTAAGTGAAGTGGCCTCTTGAATTTCATCATCCGTGAATTTTGGGTTGCAACTGTAGATCCAATTTTAATATTGTTTAATATTATTTTAATATACTTGAAGGAAGCAACAGGACTGGCCCCTATTCGTTCTTAGTCTTCCTTCTTAGGACATTGCTTCCTTCATCCACCAATATGAACTAACAATGGAGTTTCCTCCAACATCAACACAGCATTCCTCAAAGGATGGGGGTGGGAAGGGAGAATTCAAGGTGGAAGAACCAATGAATCTAAAGCCATGGTGGGTTTACCCTGACAAGGTGGAAGGTGGAAAGAGGTATTTTTTTCTGTTTATTTTCTTCGGTCAGTCCATTTTCTTTTTCTTTCTTTCTTTCTTTCTTTCTTTCTTTCTTTCTTTCTTTCTTTCTTTCTTTCTTTCTTTCTTTCTTTCTTTCTTTCTTTCTTTTTCTTTCTTTCTTTCTTTCTTTCTTTCTTTCTTTCTTTCTTTCTTTCTTTCTTTCTTTCTTTCAGATTTTGCCCCCCCCATTCCTCCCAGTGGGAGGAAAACTCAGTACAGAGTTCTAGAGTTGGTGTAATTTTTCCCCATAACAATGGAATGCTGGGGGAATGGGAGAGCTTTGAATCTGGCAGCTCCAAGGCACCCCCAATCTGCCCAGGTATGCCCCCCTTTTGCCACCACCACATTGGGAGCAGCAAGGGTGGTGGGAATTTCTGCACCTCCCACAGGAAGACTTGTGAGGGTGGACCTCCTCTGCCTGCAGACCTCCCTTCCTCTCCCAGAGACCATAGGATTGCCCCCCTAAGCGGACCAATATTTCTCAGAAGAGGAATTTTCTGAGAAAAACTGTAGGAGGATTTCAGCTTCACTGCCATGAATGGTTGGAAAAAGCCCCTCCCCCAGCTGCCTTTTTGCTGCCCACAAATAGCATGGAGAAATGTCATTTTCACTTTGGTTCAGTCCTAATTTAAGGTTTTGAACTTTGATGTATTTTGTGGTGACTAACAAACCAATTCAGAGATTAGCTGAAAAACTGTATAAAGTAGGTGGTCCCACTTCATTTATGGGTAATCCTAGGCAAATCTGCTCAAAGTAAATTCAATGGGACTTACTCCCAGATTAGCAGGTAATGGATTGCAACTCTAATCAGACTCTTTAGTTAAAAATAAATCCCACTTTTTGCAAAATAGCTTCAATAAAATACTGACATAATAAAAACGGAAAATAGAAAGTGGTAGATAAAACCAAGTATGAATAAAAAGACAATGGAGTTGGCAAGCAAGAGGGGAAAAAATCCAATATTGGGTTTAATCCAATGTTTGTGCTTAACTGGTTTATGGAACAAGTCACCTATCTCACTGCTGTTTTGGTTGTTGTTTTTTTACTTCCAACTTCATGTTGTACAGAAGACCTCACAAGATTCAGATCAAATCCAAGTCCTATTACAAAATGTGGCATCAGGAACACCAATGGTAGCAGCTGCTGGGAAATGAATGTTTGTGTTGCCCACATTTTTGTAGATTATTTAAGACAAATTCCCTTATTTTGTTGTCAGTGGGCTGTTGGAGTAAGAATGAGCAGATTGTTAATCAATCTCAAAGTGCCCTTCAGGATCTAGAAACAGCTGTGTATGGTCAGTGCTAGTAAACCCATTCAGAGTAAAGGTGAATAGGGAAAACATAGAACATGGAAGCATGATCATTTGCACAGAATGCTACAATGAGTTCGCCAGTATGCAAACATTTGTTAAGTGATGAACTTTCCAGAATTAACTCAGCTTGCAATTATATTGTAATTCTGTAGGTTTCCTGTGTACAGAGCCTGTGTTTAATGCCATCGCCCCCAACAGAATCTCCTCACTTTTGAGACATCCCCCTAATAATGTTAAACTTAGATTATTTTTGGCTAAGTACTAAATTAAAGATAAAAGGTATATTTTGTACAGTTATCCTAGCAAATATTGTATTGTCTCATGCTGCTGCCTTAGCAATAGTAGTAAAATATTTATTCTGGTTATTTTTCTTGCTTCCACCCCTTCATACGGTGTGTTTGTATAAATGAGATTTATGGGGTAAACTAGAGCCACATGTATGGGGTAAACTAGAGCCACTTTATTAACTACAATTTAAGAACTTAAGAACATATGAACTCAAAAACTTATAAACATCTGAATTCTAAAATGCATAGGGAACTGAAATGTGGGAAATGTGTGGGAGATCCATTAATCCTTGTCAGGCTCCTAAGCCTGTCATGCCTGGGCAAGCCTACCCTGCAGGGAGTCAAGCTGGCCATGCTTCCAGCTCTTTTCCCCTGCCACACCCTTCAGGTGCGGAGGGAGGTCTTCCTGATTCATGCCCCCTGGAAGCCCCATAACTCCAGGTGAGTGACACAGGTTAACTTCAACAGTGTCCATACCCTGCCCCACAAGGTCCCACAACCCTGTGAGCAAGTCTCTGGGGTAACTGTTCAACTGAAAAGTGCCTCAGGGTACTCACCGCTTGTACTCCCTTCTTCCCTTTCCTGTACACACCTGCCACAGGAGGAGGACAAGTCTCAGCTTAGTCTTTCCACCCACCTGGCCCAAATGGCCTCTTTCAATGCCCTATGCAGGCCTTCTAAGAAAATTTCATTCCCTAAGTCAGAAGGGTGAACCCCATCATCTCTGTAGAGCTCTTCTCTATAATGCTTGATCTTCGGATGAGGAATTCTTCCATCACCCACTTTCAGCAATGCCAACCTGATCTCTCTATTAACTTTCCTGCCTGCTTCATCTAATGCCCTAGGATTCCCATCACCCCTCCAAACTCGCTGAGGCAAAATATTTGACCAAGAATGAACTAAAACACTCAAATGCAGCACAAGATATAGAGCAACCCATAGGAAGGGCCCTATCAATGTAAAATTGCCCTTCATAATAAAAACCCAATGAATCAAAATCCTTTGGATGAACTGGAAGGAGGCAGAAGGCTGACTTGATGTCACACTTTCCCCTCAGTGCCCGTGCCCACACTTTCACACAACCTTCACTGCACTGTCAAAAGTCGTGTAGCGAACTCAACACAACTCTTCCAGAATGTAGTCATTCACAGAATTGCCTTTTGGATAAGACAGGTGGTGCACCAACCTAAATCGCCCTGGCTATTTTTTTGGAACCACAGAGGAGATGTGTGCAGCATTGGCAAAGGTGGGGAAGAGAACGGACCCAGTACTCTACCTGCTTCAACTTCCTTATTTATCTTATCTCTAATAACTCATTGCATTCCTTCAACTGATTTCAAATTCTTATTAAAACAAAAAACGCTTGGCCCCTGATAGGGTATCGTAAACCCTTCCCTAAACCCTTCCAACAGATAACACCTATCCCCTAACCTGGGATAGTTCATTAACAATCTATTCAAAACCAATAACTTTATGGGACTGGGGCCCTTAACTTTGAGCAGGGCCAGCTGCCCCTGGTTTCCTCCCTTCGCTATCCCTTGTTGGCCTGGAATTCCTGCCCCTGGGGCAACCGGTGAATGGATGAGCCCCCCCACAAATGGAGCATTCATGCCTGACGTGGCCTGGGTTCCTAGCACAGTGTCCACGGGAGCTGTACTCCCAACAGAGCAAGCGGGGTTGAACCACCTGTCCCGTGCTTCCACGGGCTGTGCTGGTAGCCTGTAACTTAGATACCAGATGACCACTATCAGACCTATCCCCAGATATAACCTTTGCTCCGGACATGAATTGCAGCCATAATTCTGGCTCCTGCCTGTCCCATCTCAAACTAAGCTACCTGCATCCTAAAGACCTCATCATAAGCCAACCAGGCTTCCCCCATTAATTCATTATATGCTCTAAATACAATATCAATGTATTTCATGAGCACCACCCCTTTATTGGGCTGTTTTTCTAATACCACACCCGCATAAGTCAGGAATCCTGCCAACCAATTAGACCAATTCCTATCCACCTTCTTCCCTTTATACCTTTCTTTTCCCCTTTGTTCCCCTATGTTTTTATCCACTTGCTCCAGTTCTCGAAAAAGGAGCGACAAAACATCCACAAACTCTCTCTTCCATATCTTCTCCTTTGTGGCTGGAAGAAGATGACACCCTAGCTGGCTAGAAGCCCTACCATATGGGATGTCTGTATCTCTGACCTCTGCATATGCATCCTTAACTTCAACACCTGCCTTCTCCCCTTGCTCTTCCTCTCCTCCTGTCTGTGTACCTGCATTAACTGCTGTAGGTGGAATTAGCTGCTGTTCTGTCGTTGTATGTCCCCCTGATGTCCTCTGTCCTTCCCCTGGCACATTTCCTGCAGTTGTACGTGAGGATGGCCCTGTAGGCCCCCAATACAGCCAACCCCACGGGGGAGGCTGGCCTGAAGCCGGCCATCCCCATGGTTGTGTAGGTGCATTGGCCTCACTTGCAAGGGGGTCTCCTGGTGGCTGAGGCTCCCATGGACCCCTCTCTACTTCCTGTTGGTCTTCCTCAACTGGCCCTTCCGCTGGAGGTGTAGTTTTGCTCACTGAGGCTTCTAATGCATCCAGGCATGCTGCGACATCCAACAACATTTGCTTAGCAGAGGTCTTCCTCAGCTTTGCAGGCTTTTTGCCTGCTGCCCTCTCCATTGCCTCCAACCTTGCCAAAATATTCCTAATATTTGGGCCATCCTCCTCCTCTGAAGCAGAGCCCTCTACCATCCCGTGCCTAATGGACACCTTATCAGGCTGCTTTTGGGCTTTGCTCTTACCCTTTTTACCACCAATATCCTTTTTTGGTGCCATGTTAATCACTTCCAAATCAACCCTGGTACCTAAAATAACCATGCCAAACTGCCAACCTCCCAAACCCCTTAACCTGGTCAATCCCCCTTTAGGGAAGAGCTTCTTCCCCCGCAAGGTGTGCAGGAGGCTGGACTTGATGGCCTTATAGGCCCCTTCCAACTCTACTATTCTATGATCTATGAAGGTAGGAATGAACTACTTAAGGTCCACTGTCCCAGACCTCCCTCCTTCCCCAAGGTAGGTATTACCTAAGGCCCCAATGTCCCAGACCTAAGGCCCAGCTGACCCAGACCTCCCTCATTCCCCTAAGGTAGGTAGTACATAAGGCTCCCCTGAGACCTACCCCCTCTTCCCGCCCAGACCTACCCCCTCCCCCAAGCCCCAAACCACTAAGGGGAGCTAGGCCCCACTGCCACCGCCGTCCCTCTTGATTAGTCGCCAGCCGCCACCAGTCTCCACTCCCACCACTGCTGCCTGCTGCCATTGCCAGCCCCTGCTTGCCAGCCGCTGCCGCCAGTTTCTGCTCCTGCCACTGCTGCCACTGCCAGCACCCTGCTCAAGTTGCTGTTGCCAGCCTCCGATCACGCTGCTGCCGGCAGTCTCAGCCACCACAATCAGCTGCCCGGCGGCCACAAGTTCAGTACCGCTGCTCTCCAGCTGACCGCAGCCCAGCCGTGGAACAGTTGATCGCAGCGCTGCTGCTCGCCAGCTGCTCCCCATCTCCAGGCTGCAGCCGCACACACGTGGGAGAAGCCGAGCCTCACGTTTTGCTGAGGGTTGTGAGAAAGAGGTCACCATCCCTGTAGAGAAAGAAGGGGAGGTCAGCAGGGGCATGGCCTTAAATAGCTTCCCCTGTTCCTCCCCCCGTGCTGGCACTTTTAGCGCCAAAGAGGCAGGAAGTGGCTTCATGCCCTTCTTCCTGCCCCTTGTGCAAAAGCACTACTGCCCAGACCCTTTTTTGGTGCCAGGCAGAGAGGAGCAGCATTCGTAATCTAACTTACCCTTCTACATTTCCCCTATTAGAGTCCCCCTATTAGGCTTCTACATTTTCACTGACTCAGTTCTCCAACAGGCTTCCTCCCAACCTTTGACCTGCAGAGGTGGGTTGGAATAATTTTGGCAGCTAAATAGCAATCTTTGCCTTATCTCCGGCTCCATGGTTGGGAGGAGGCCTGGGGGTTGTTTGATTACTGCATTTCAAAGATGCTTAGCCAAACCAGCACGCTCCAAAACACCTTTTCCTGTAAGAAAGCAGGGTGGGCGACTGCCTTGGCTGTTCTGCAGCCAAGGTACCTGCAGTGTTTTGGCCACCAAGCAGCTGAACCAGCAAATGTTGCCCTTTCCCTCCCAACTAAAAGCCAGCATTTTATTGTAAGCAGAAGCCTTGTGTTCTATTGTCTTGCACATAGACATAGTATGCTCTTCTCCCTAGAAAAACAGCAAATGAAAATCAGTAGCTGGGCACGGTGTGTGATTCTAGATTTGTATAAGTCATTGCCAGGCACACCCAGCTCATCCCAACTCCCATGCCATTTTCTGGCTCCATCAAGCTCAACCCCTTCATCTGCCAGTTTCCAGACTGTACACCCTGAGACTCAGGGAACTTGGCATGCCAAGTTAAAATCCGAAAGAAAGAAAGAAAGAAAGAAAGAAAGAAAGAAAGAAAGAAAGAAAGAAAGAAAGAAAGAAAGAAAGAAAGAAAGAAAGAAAGAAAGAAAGACCAGGTGAGGTTAATATGCATTTGATTAAGATCCTTACAATTACCACCACCACATTGAGGCAGATCCTTTAAGAAAGCAATGGTCTTTGTCTTTTGACTTCTTGCTGTGATATGGATAAATCTAAATATATAAAAGAAGACAATGAATAGGGACAGCCTTATTATGCTGAGGATGGTCAATTGAGGATGTTAAAGGGGTCATGATCACAGTGATTGGTGTTTTAGCTAAAGAAATCTCCAGCAATTCAGGATTTTTTAACATCACTCACCTTTTTCACTGACAACTTGGAGGCCACAGAGCAGTAAGACAACAGCCAAATCTAGCTATTCTTAGCACTGTGTTAAGTTGTCAATCACTTTTCAATTCCAGTTCTCAGCAGCCTTGTGAATTATAGCATCAGCATTCATCTCTGACCTTAATAAATATTCACCCAGGAGCAGGGCAAGCCACCCCAAAGTAAATGCTGGTGTCAAATATCTCAAGGAAGTTTGAAATTACAACTACATCAAAGAAGACGTTGCTCCACATTATATTTGTTCTGTAGCAATGGCGGTTGGATGGATAGACAGATAGATTCCAGAGCGCTATTGAACTTTGCAGAATCCAGACATTTTCTGGATTTAGGGTGTCCTCCCACTGTGAATCATTTTAGATCATACTTTACTTAGGCCATCTAGTATCTTTGTCAAATGATGGTTTCACTATTATAATGTGCTAAGACCAAATACACTGCTGTAGCCTTTGTGCCATAAACGCAGCTCTCCCTACAACCATCCTTTTTTCGTGGGACAGCTCCATTCACTCCATGAAGGTTACAGCAGCATCTTCTGCTTCTAGAATCTGGTTCACAGTGTTTTTTATTTTATTTAGCAGGATTTATATACTGTTTAATCAGAAAAACCTCTACGTGGTTTACATAAAAAATATAACATACCCATAAGAAAATACTGATAAAATCAAAAATAAATAGATGTAATAATATTTATTTAAAAATATAGATAAAATGAACAGTTTTAAAACAAAGTTACATGTCTAGGTAGGCTTGCCTACACAAAAATGATTTTAGCAGGAGTAATATAGTATAGCATGGCATAGTATAGTATAGCTCCGACAGGAGCTGAGAAAGGTCGGGTTCGGAATAAACCTCCCCCCTGGGATAAAAACCAAAGAAATGATGAAATTTTAAAAGGGGTAGGCCTAGAAGTAGGGTAGGCATTGTGAGAGCAGGGGCACAAGATATAAATTCAGAAGAGCAAAATTACCACGGGCCAAACCACAAGTGCCAAAGACACTTGAAGAGAGACACTGCTTACAAGTGCCTGTACGCTAATGCTAGGAGCCTCCGAACCAAGATGGGAGAACTGGAGTGCTTGGTCTTAGAGGCGAGCATTGATATAGTGAGCATAACGGAGACCGGGTGGAATGGAGAAAACCAGTGGGATACGGTTATCCCTGGATATAAACTATATCGGAAGGACAGGGAAGGACGTATTGGTGGCGGAGTCGCTCTATACGTGAAAGAAGGCATTGAATCCAGCAAGCTCGAAACCCCAAAAGAGGCAGACTCCTCCACAGAATCGTTGTGGGTGGTGATACCATGCCCCAGGAGGGACTTAATACTGGAACGATCTATCGTCCCCCTGATCAAAATGCTCAGGGAGACCTGGAGATGAGATATGAAATTGAGGAAGCATCCAAACTAGGAAATGTGGTAGTAATGGGTGACTTCAACTACCCGGACATAGATTGGCCGCATATGTGTTCCAGTCATGACAAAGAAGCAAAGTTTCTAGATATTCTAAATGACTATTCCCTAGACCAGTTGGTCATGGAACCGACCAGAGGGACGGCAACCCTGGCTTAATCCTCAGTGGGGACTGGGACCTGGTGCGAGATGTAAGTGTTGTTGAACTGATTGGGAGCAGTGACCACAGTGCTATTAAATTAAACATACATGTAAATGGCCAATTGCCAAGAAAATCCAACACGGTCACATTTGACTTCAAAAGAGGAAACTTCACAAAAATGAGGGGATTGGTAAAAAGAAAGCTGCAAAACAAAGTCCAGAGGGTCACATCACTCAAAAATGCTTGGAAGTTGTTTAAAAACACTATATTAGAAGCTCAACTGGAGTGCATACCGCAGATCAGAAAAGGTACCGCCAGGGCCAAGAAGATGCCAGCATGGTTAACGAGCAAAGTCAAGGAAGCTCTTAGAGGCAAAAAGTCTTCCTTCAGAAAATGGAAGTCTTGTCCGAATGAAGAAAATAAAGAAGAACACAAACTCTGGCAAAAGAAATGCAAGAAGACAATAAGGGATGCTAAAAAAGAATTTGAGGAGCACATTGCTAAGAACATAAAAACCAACAACAAAAAATTCTATAAATACATTCAAAGCAGGAGACCATCTAGGGAGGCGATTGGACCCTTGGATGATAAGGGAGTCAAAGGTGTACTAAAGAATGATAAGGAGATTGCAGAGAAGCTAAATGAATTCTTTGCATCTGTCTTCACAGTGGAAGATATAGGGCAGATCCCTGAACCTGAACTAACATTTGCAGGAAGGGAGGATTCTGAGGAACTGAGACAAATAGTGGTAATGAGAGATGAAGTTCTAGGCTTAATGGACAATATAAAAACTGACAAATCACCGGGCCCGGATGGCATCCACCTGAGAGTTCTCAAAGAACTCAAATGTGAAATTGCTGATCTGCTAACTAAAATATGTAACTTGTCCCTCAGGTCCTCCTCCGTGCCCAAGGACTGGAAAGTGGCAAATGTAACACCAATCTTCAAAAAGGGATCCAGAGGGGATCCCGGAAATTACAGGCCAGTTAGCTTAACTTCTGTCCCTGGAAAACTGGTAGAAAGTATTATTAAAGCTAGATTAACTAAGCACATAGAAGAACAAGCCTTGCTGAAGCAGAGCCAGCATGGCTTCTGCAAGGGAAAGTCCTGTCTCAGTAACCTATTAGAATTCTTTGAGAGTGTCAACAAGCATATAGATAGAGGTGATCCAGTGGACATAGTGTACTTAGACTTTCAAAAAACGTTTGACAAGGTACCTCACCAAAGACTTCTGAGGAAGCTTAGCAGTCATGGAATGAGAGGAGAGGTCCTCTTGTGGATAAGGGATTGGTTAAGAAGCAGAAAGCAGAGAGTAGGAATAAACGGACAGTTCTCCCAATGGAGGGCTGTAGAAAGTGGAGTCCCTCAAGGATCGGTATTGGGACCTGTACTTTTCAACTTGTTCATTAATGACCTAGAATTAGGGGTGAGCAGTGAAGTGGCCAAGTTTGCTGACGACACTAAATTTTTCAGGGTTGTTAAAACAAAAAGGGATTGCGAAGAGCTCCAAAAAGACCTCTCCAAACTGAGTGAATGGGTGGAAAAATGGCAAATGCAATTCAATATAAACAAGTGTAAAATTATGCATATTGGAGCAAAAAATCTTAATTTCACATATACGCGCATGGGGTCTGAACTGGCGGTGACCGACCAGGAGAGAGACCTCGGGGTTGTAGCGGACAGCACGATGAAAATGTCAACCCAGTGTGCGGCAGCTGTGAAAAAGGCAAATTCCATGCTAGCGATAATTAGGAAAGGTATTGAAAATAAAACAGCCAATATCATAATGCCGTTGTATAAATCTATGGTGCAGCCGCATTTGGAATACTGTGTACAGTTCTGGTCGCCTCATCTCAAAAGGGATATTATAGAGTTGGAAAAGGTTCAGAAGAGGGCAACCAGAATGATCAAGGGGATGGAGCGACTCCCTTACGAGGAAAGGTTGCAGCATTTGGGGCTTTTTAGTTGAGAGAAAAGGCGGGTCAGAGAAGACATGATAGAAGTGTATAAAATTATGCATGGCATTGAGAAAGTGGATAGAGAAAAGTTCTTCTCCCTCTCTCATTATACTAGAACTCGTGGACATTCAAAGAATCTGAATGTTGGAAGATTCAGGACAGACAAAAGGAAGTACTTCTTTACTCAGTGCATAGTTAAACTATGGAATTTGCTCCCACAAGACGCAGTAATGGCCACCAGCTTGGATGGCTTTAAAAGAAGATTAGACAAATTCATGGAGGACAGGGCTATCAATGGCTACTAGCCGTGATGGCTGTGCTCTGCCACCCTAGTCAGAGGCAGCATGCTTCTGAAAACCAGTAGCCGGAAGCCTCAGGAGGGGAGAGTGTTCTTGCACTCGGGTCCTGCTTGCGGGCTTCCCCCAGGCACCTGGCTGGCCACTGTGAGAACAGGATGCTGGACTAGATGGGCCACTGGTCTGATCCAGCAGGCTCTTCTTATGTTCTTATGTTCTTAATGGGAAGAATATTTCAACATCAGCCATATACAGATACTTGAGGAATTTGGTATTTGTGAAACGTCATGTGAACTGACCTGATCCATACCTCTTGGGTTAATGTGTACATCTGAACATACTCCTCTGGATTTTACACTTCTCTGAATTTTGCAGTGCAGTTATCAGCTCAAAAACATCAAAATCTGTTTTAAAATCTTGAGATACAATACATTGAGAAAAGTGTGTTTTGTGAGAAAATAATTTAGAAATCTGTAGTTTGTGAGAAAATATATGCAACAATACTTTTTAAAATATGTATTAAAGTGTAAATTGTCATGTGTGCATTCTTTAAAATTGCAGGTAAATACAGAAATGGGACAGAACACACACAAAATTGACACAGACTGGAAATAGGCAGATCCATCCATCACTAATTAAAACAAATTATTCTCTTTACAATCTCTATAGGGATTTGCTTGGTTTTAAGATGCATACATCTCTGCTTGCATGGTTCTGCTGTGCTCACCTGCGTGCATAACTGGAAGGTGGAGAAAAATGTGCATTTTTTTCTTGATGTTTTCCTGGGCTGATGCTAGGAATTGGGTTCTGCTTGGGTGACAGTGATGTCTTGTAGACCCCATCACCACTTTGGGGCAATCGAACGGGAAAGCATGTCCTTACTAACAACCATTAGGAGAGGGTTGGGGAAGGGGATCGGGCTGGTAGGTCAAATCCTGAGCTCCCACACACTGTGGGCCATTGTGTTGTGGGTGTGCTTGTGTGCAGAGGAGGTGCAGGATAAAAATCTTGGCACATGTGTTACTGCAAGACCTTGTCTATATGTGCCACTGACCACGTGTTTACAGAAGGGACACCGCTTTTGGTCTTTAAGAAAGAGTCAGGGTGTGATACAAAAAAGTGGGTTTCTTAACAAGGGGAATTACTGATGAGACATATGCTCATGATTATAATAATCTAATATGTGGTTTGTTATAGAAATAGAAAGTTCTGTTAATTAGATAGCATTCAGATTGGACCAACATATATTTAGTCAAATCTATAGAACAGCCTTTCCCAACCAGTGTGCCTCCAGATGTTGTTGGACCACAATTCCCATCTTTGACCATTGGCAATGCTGGCTGAGGCTGATAGATAGAATCTTTATTGCAAAGTCTATAGACCATAGCAAAGAAACAAAATACATACAAATATAGAAAATTACAATATAGTACATATATCCAACAAGACCAAATGCAATGAATCAGGACTTCGGTCTAATCAGATCCTTCCTAATCACCATGGCCTGGTTTAGATATTTGGCCATGCGAAGGGTGGTTGATTCATCAGAGCCCTAAGGGAGAATTGTTAAAACTGTGCTGGCTGAACATCCAGGAAAAGTTAAAAAAAGAGAGTTAAAAGATTGTTTCTGACACCCTCATAAAATTTACATTTAAAAAGAACATGCATGACAGTCTCCACCTCATGCATACCACATGGACAGTACCTAAGATTTCTTGGAGTCTTGTCGTACCTACCCTCCAGAAGTCTCGAGGGTAGGGCATCAAAGCGGGCTTGCCACACAGCTCTCGGGTGACCAGCCCCTGCTGGGGCAAGGGCAAGCCCATCTGCTTACCTTTTACCCCGGCCACACCTTGCAGGTGAGTAGGGGGGCCTTCCCACATCATCCCCACCTGGGGCCATATAACCCCTGGGTAAATGAGGATAAGTTGGCCCCAGAAGCAGCCCATATCCTGCCCTAGAGCCGTAAAGCCCTGAGAGACAGGCCTCCGGAACTGCCAATCACCTCCTAAGGGGGCCACCTAGCTGTCCTTACCTATTTCCCTTCCCGCACCTTCCCGCACCAGTTTTAACTACATTGCCCTGTGGGGCATGGCCTATTGGATAATTCGATTAGCCAAATAACCCAAATCTGCCTATTAAACACAACACACCCTAACCCGATTCCCTCCCAGTCCCATAGCATGGAGTAGGCAAAAAACCTGCCCGCCAACGAGGGTGGGCAGGATAAAAATTCCTACTCAGCCCCAAAGCGACCCCATAGGCACACCATGAAAGAGGGAGGGCGGGGCGGGTGTCGTGCAGCAAAAGAGGAAGGTAGGAGGGGTGGCTGGACTTAAATAGTCCTGCAGGCTCCACCCCTCACACTCCATGTCATGCTTACGTCACAAGCGCGACACGCAATGCTGCCCCCTTTAAAGGTGAAGGCAGCGTCTTCACCCCCACCTGCAACCTTGCCCCGCTCGTCAGCTGTGCGGCGAGTGGGTCGTCATATCCCAAGATATTTGTAAGAGTTTACATGTTCAATTCTCACAGACCCTAGAAACCAAGGGAATCTAACCTTTCTCTTGGAAAACACAATAACCTTAGATTTCGCATGGTCGATAGTTAGGAAGTTATCTTTATAATAAGTTGCAAAACCTGAGAGTAATCTTTTTAAGCCCAACTGAGTTAAAGATATTAAAACTACATCATCAGTGTATAACAAAATATACACTTTGTTAGATCCCAATTTGGGAGGATGAGATTGTATCTTACCCATAACAGAGGGGAGGTCGGCCAAGTATAAGTTGAATAAGGTGGGTGCTAACACACAGCCTTGCCTAACTCCTTGAGGAGAACATATTTCACACGAAAGATGGCCACGATGGTTGCAGCGGACTTGTATTGAGGTGTTATAGTATAGTGCCGCTATCAGGAGCAGAAGTCTCTTATTAATACAAAGAGATTCTAATTTGCTCCACAAATGTCCACGTGAGATTGAGTCAAAGGCTGATTTCAGGTCTATAAAGGCGACAAACAATTTACTACCAAGAGGCTTAGTGTATTTATATACCAACTGGGTTAAGACCAGACAATGGTCAAGAGTAGAATGATCTGATTTAAAGCCAATCTGTTCTTGGCCCAGAATATTATTGGCACTAACCCAGAGTTTCAACTTGGAGCCTAAGTAACTGGCATAAATCTTACCCACCACAGAGAGCAAGCTAATAGGCCGATAATTATTTGGATCATTTTTTTTGGCCATTCTTGTAGATTGGCACAATATATGCTCTCAACCATGATGCCGGGATCATTCCAGATTTATTGATTAACGTAAAGAGAGGAGCCAACATGGAGGCCCACCAACTAATATTACATTTCAATAGCTCAGGGGGGATGCCGTCTGGTCCGGCAGCCTTGCCCTTCTTGAGTTGGGAGAGTAAATCACCAATGGTGTCTACAGGTGGCCACTCAGGAATGCCAGGCAAAATGGAAAAAGGGGAACCAGGACTCATGGTTGAACACAACTCGGAAATGTTCCTCCCAAATGTCAGCTGATATGAAGCAGTCAGGGCTGTCCTTACGATTAGACAGAGCTCCATTAACTAACTGCCAGAAGGACTTGGAGCTGCGCGTGACAGTTGCAGCTGCAAGCATACGCCAGGACTCTCAAACGGCATCGTGTTTCTTTTTAACAATAAGTTTCTTATACGCCGTGCACAATACATAATAAGAATGCGAGAGCTGACGTTCATTATTGCTGCGATAGCGGCGATAAACTGAACAAATCGTCCTCTTTAAATCCCTACGTTCGCTATCAAACCAACTGTTGCATCTGTCTTTCAAATGGCCAGGATTGGGCATTGAAGTATTATTAAATAAAACATTAACACCCTGAATCAGTTCCTCATAAACAGACCTAAGATCGGCTCCTTGGCCGAAGCCAGCTGAGTTACAAGATGACTTATGTGGGGGAGTTTGACGAATTTAAGAAAAGTCTGTTCTATTTCAGGGGACCACTTAATTTTGTTGTGGGAGGCTGACGGTGATAAACTTAAAGGTGGCATAGAGGGTTTAGATAATTGAACTTCACCAGAAGTAGTAAGGAAAAGTTCCAAGGGCAGATGGTCGCTGTCAGTACGAGCAGCAACTCTGAATAACAACCCCTTATGTTTCAGCGCATTTGGAATAATTATATAATCTACCACACTCGACCCCCAGGAGGAAATATAAGTAAATTCACCCCAGTCATCCGCTATGCATGAGCCATTTAAAATACACAAGTCATGTTTGAATACAAACTGAAGCAGGCCAATTCCAGCTAAATTTAGATTATGATCTTTAGAATGGTGAGCATTACACCGTAGATGTTTCCTGTCTACGTTAGAGAGAAATCCAGTCTGAGGAACAACCTCAGGGTAAGTCCCTGTCCTCACATTGAAGTCACCGGCCAAAACTGGGAGGGCTTGAGTATAGATGGATGACCAGTAAACAAACAGGGAGTCCAGTTTAATCTGCTGGCTGAGGCTGATGGGAGTTGTGGTCCAACAACATCTGGAGGCACACTGGTTGGGAAAGGCTGCTATAGAGGATAGAAGGGATTTGAACAAACTGAATGAGAAGGCGCAATGTGATTGTGTTATGAGAAGGTGAGAAAAGACTAATACCAAATAAGGGAGGGAGATAGTAACCAGAAAGATAAACAGTGAGTCTAATTGAGTCAGAAGGAGGAGTTATAAGATCAATAGCAGTTTACTAGGAAGCAGCAAAAATTGCATGAGAGTTTCAAAAGGAAAGAGAAAGGAAGCTGAATCAGAGAAAGAAAAGAAACCAGAGTGTAGATATTACCTATCCCAAAATGGAGAAGAGAAGGGGGGCAATGGTTCTCCTTTGTGAAAATGTTGTCTTCTGGTGCCAGGCCACTGAGGATGTTCTTTGAAAACTGTATGCTCCTTTGAAATCCTGAAAACCTGACTAAAGCCAAGAACAAAATAATAAGCTGAATGTTGGAAGTTTCAGGACAGATGAAAGGAAGTACTTCTTCACACAGCTTATAGTTAAATTGTGGAATTCTCCCACAAGAGGCAGTCATGGCCACCAGCTTGGAATGATTTAAAAGAGGATTAGATAAATTTCTGGAGGGAAGGGCTATCAATGGCTACTAGCCATAATGGCTATGCTGTGCCTCCATAGGCAGAGGCGGTGTGCTTCCAGATACCAGTTGCTGGAAACAACAGAAGGGGAGAGTGTTCTTTGCAGGCAGGTCCTGCTTGCGGGCTTCCCAGGGGCAACTAGTTGGCCACTGTGAGAACAGGATGCTGGACTAGATGGGCCTGATCCAGCAGGTTCTTCTTATGTTCTTATGTTAATAAAGATGGAAGTGGGAAAGGAGAATTGGGGGAAAGGATAGGATGATAAGCAAAGCTAACTTAGTTGACTGCACTCCCAGAGGACTGGGCACACATTTAGATTTTGGTCTGTTTCTTAATTATTCACTTATAGGGTCTAAGTTTTCCCACCATGGATGGTGAGTGCAAAAGAGTGTGGAATGCAAGAGAAATTTCATGTACACATTTGGGATGAAGGTTCCTAAACTTGATGGATACTGATGTGTTTACTGATGGTTGCAGTACCTCAGGCATAGAGCTTTCCTGTACCAGGGCTCTAGAATGGCAAATTCATGGACAAGTTTTGGATGGCTTGACTACATCAGGGAATAGACAGGGAGGAAGAAATAATTTTCTGTAGTTCTCATGGTCTTTTGCATAATGAGTTGAAATGGGGGAGAAGTCTGATTCATTTCCAAATAAAGCTGAAACTATGAAATTTGCACTTTCCAACACAATAAGAGAACCAAAACATAGCCATCCTTCAAAATGCAGTTCTCCAACCATACAGTGTTTACAAAAATGCATATATTAGGGGAAACTGTGCAAAGAACATACAAAAATGCATTATATTAGGATAAATTGCTTGGAAAAATGTGTACATTACTCAAAACTATATAGAAACATGTATCTATTAGGACAAATTCACACTAAAATTTGAAGAATTTTCATGAGGATTTTTTAAAATCACAAATGTCTGCCGATATGTGGAAAATTGAATGTAAGATTAGAAAAAATGGACACTGACAGAATGGAAATTGACAGATTCTTCCATCCCTAATAATGAGAGTCACTCTGTTGTAGGTGCTAAAGAATTATCTTGTTCTGGTTCCCTAAGGCACAACATAGTCCACCTTCCCAGACAAATGAAGTTTACTAGTCATGGTGCTCGAGCATCCTTAAAATGACAGTGAGGCTGGGATCCTCAGTAATACATCTTGTACTTTTTAAGCACGGTTGCTGTGTTTGCAGACATCCATGCCAACAAGGGTGGGACCGGCAGTTCAGATCTAAGTGGTAATTATGTGATGCATTTTTCAAGAGACTCATGCATGAGGAGGGCTCTGGTGTTCCATAGAATTTTTTCCTACTCCTGGGGCACTTTAGTTTCATTGGCAGCAAATCTACACACATAATGATTACCCGAATGATCATGTTTAATGTCCTGAGCTCTGTGGAGTGTTCTTGGAGTGATCAAGAAGAAGATACAGAATGGGACCCAGGAGAGGGTCCCAGTGACTTGCAACAAGCAGGTGCAGAAGTAGACAGTAACAGCTCTGCCCCCTTAACTCCAGTTACAACAGAGGGAATGCTCGTTGACCAGGAGCCAGCCCCTTCTCCTCCCATCCATCCCCCTCTTCAGCCAAGCCACTGCACTACACACACCTCCTTTAGAGGAGAAGGATCTAGATGAGGTGCCACCATCACCATCGCCCCAGACACGTAGACTGCTGTGCTCATAAGATCAGCTGGCCCCCACTTTCCCAACTAGAAGTGCTTACTTGCTTATGCATTCCCATTTTGTGACACCTTCCTCATGCAAGTAGAATCCTGCTCTACAACCAGGCTTACCGGGTTGCAGGGAGTGCTTTGTGGTCCAGGACGAATCCCAAGCCACCATCTTGAAAGAGGGCGAGCGTGCCAGGTGGCGGCACCGTGCTGACGTGGCATGCTATTGGGGTGAGGTGGCCGAGAGTATTTATGTTGACCATTGAGCAGTACTGTCTGTAGGTTTTTCCATTAAGACTATGGCAGAGCAAAGCAGAGCACGGGTTAATCTGCTTACATAGGCTTGCCAGGCTGCCAAGGCCAACACCTGGCGTTGGCAAGGGCAACCATCTCGATAAAGGCTGGAAAGCGAAACCAGCCAGTGTGAGGGAAAAGTCTATGGAGAGGAAAGTGAAGCTGGATTGTCTGTGTCTGAGGCTTGTGTCTATACCAAGTAAAGGACTCTTAAAACTTTCAGAAGTCTGCACTTATCTCTGTTCTCTGGTTAACTCACTGCCGGGTAACACCAGAACTGGGCACTCGCTTGTTCACACGACGACAGGGGTTATGGGCCCAGATTGCCCAGTGAAAACCAGTGCAAACCAGTAGAACCAGTGCAGTTGTGAAGGCTGTAGCCCAGGCTTAGGGGCTGAAAGACGAAAGCAAGCTAGAAGCTGAGGAATGTGGCCGAGTGTAGAGAGGTGAGCAGAAGTGCTGAACATGGCTGCAATGTTGACAGCAGGCATGCCTCTTGAGTGGCTCACGGAAAAGAATTATTCCAGCTGGAGACTTTGCATGCAGGCTCTCCTAATAAAAGAAGACCTCTGGGAGGTAACTGAGAGGACCCCACCAGCAGCTCCGCAACTAGCATGGATGCGGAGAGATGAGAAGGCAAGAGCGTTGATTATTCTTGCATTATCTGACTCACAGTTATTGTATGCAAAGGACCAGCCTACAGCGAAAGACGTGTGGGAGACTTTGAACAGAATTCATATACGCCAGACAGCGAGCAGTAAAGTGTATCTGGCGTGCCAATTATACCGGATGAGACTAGTTGAAGGCAGAACTATGTCTGAGCACCTCATGGAATTAAGAGGCTGTTTGCGGAATTGGAGGAGAGAGAAATCATTCATACTCAACTACAAAAGGTATACATCATCCTGTCATCTCTAGACGACACCTGGAATCCTTTCGTGACTTCAATGGAAGCTATACCTGACACGGGTTTGTCAGAGGAATATATTGGCGGCAAGATGCTTCAAGAATACGAGAGACGCCAAGAAAGCAGAGAAAAGAACAGGACGGAGCAAAGAGAAAGTAAACAGAAGTTGTTCAAAGACAGAGCGAATGGACTAAAAGCGTGTTTCTATTGCAACTCTAAAGAACACTTACTCAGAGACTGTGCAGCCAAGCAGCGAGATAAAGGCTGGAGGAAGTCAAGCGTGAAAATGGTGAGTGTGGAAACTCATAAATCAAAGAGCTGTGTTAAAGGTGAAGATTGGGTCCTTGATTCGGTGGCGTCCCACAGTATGATCACAGACCCTAAACTATTTCACACTTCGAAAGCTGTGCAAGAGACTGTGATTTTGGCTGATGGCTGCAGAAGAAACGTTTTGGGGCGTGGCTCCGTTAAGATAAGTACGTTAAATACAATTATGACAGACGTTTTGTTAGTGCCGGAGTTAGAGAGCAACATTCTGTCAGTTAAGAAACTTAATGAAATGAATTACACTGTAATATTTGAAAAAGGGAGATGTAACATTGTAAAGGGACGTAAGGTCTGTATGCAAGGGTTTCTGAAAGACTCTCTTTTCTATGTACAATGCAGACACGCAGGGTGTGCTACACTGAAAGCTAATAGCAAGCCACATGAGAACTGCGTACATGACTGGCACAGAAAGCTAGGGCACGTTCATTACGATACAATAGAGAAAACCCCAAAGCATAGTGAAGACATGAAACTAAAGGAATGTGGAGAATATTATGAATGTGATGCATGTAGCCAGGCAAAAGCCACAATAGCAAACATTAACAAAGAAGCAGAAAGCACTACAGAAGCACCATATCAATTGATTCACTTAGACCTGGCAGGACCATTTGAAAAGTCGCAAGGGGGTGCTAAGTATTTTATGGTCATTGTAGACGATTACTCCAGGTTTTGCCATGTGTATCTGCTTAAAAGGAAAAATGAAGCAGAAGGGAAACTAAAGATGTTCATCAAGAAGATAGAGACGCAACACGGTGTTACAATTAAGCACATACGGTCTGATCAGGGGGGAGAATTTACAAGCAAAGCCTTGAGAGATTTCTTGGAAGGTAAAGGCAAAGAACAAAACTTTTCTGCCCCGTTTTCCCCGTTTCAGAACGGGACGGCTGAACGCAAAAACCGGACATTGCTGGAGGCCATAAAAGCCATGCTGACAGATTCTGTGTTGCCAAATGCATTTTGGGGGAAATGCATAATGTATGCAGCATATATTCAAAATAGGATGCTGCATAGAGCCATTGGTATGTCACCGTATGAAAAGTTGACAGGCAGAAAGCCAAGGCTGAATCACATAGAGAGATTTGGAGCTAGGTGCTGGGTGCACATTCCCAAAAGTAAAAGACAAGGGAAGTTGGCTCCAAATGCCCAAAAGGGAAATGTGATTGGATTTCAGAATGCACATTATAGAGTGTGGGTTCCCAGTCAAAGACAGGTAGTCTTAAGTCGAAGCATAAAGGTATCAAAAATGGATTGGAATACATATGTAGCTTTGAATGGTTCATCAAATGCACCCACAGTACATGACATTGAAACAGGGATAAAAGAAGAAGGAACTGATAAACCTGGTACAAGTGATAGTCAACATTTGAGATGTTCTGAAAGGGCGAATTTGGGGGTGCCACCGGACAGATTCAGAATTGCCAAAGTAAAGGGAATTGAGGCACACATACACAGAGAAATGGATGCTGACACATTATACATAGAGTGTGTAAAACCCAAGGTGATAGACTGATGATGGTATAATTTATTATTATTATTTTATTTTATTACATTTTTAGACCGCCCTATAGCAATAAGCTCCCAGGGCGGTGTACAGCATAATAAAACAGGTTAAAATACAAGTGGATGTAAATACAATACACAATAAAACATAATTAAACATTTTCAATTTTAAATTCAAATTTTTAAAATTTTTAAAATGCCTGGGCGAAGAGGTAGGTCTTTACCTGGCGCCGAAAAGATAACAAAGAAGGCGCCAGGCGTATCTCATCAGGGAGGGCGTTCCATAGTTCGGGGGCCACCACTGAGAAGGCCCTAGCTCTAGTTATCGTTCTCCGTGCCTTCCTATGCGTTGGGACACGGAGAAGGGCCTTCGACGTCAAGCGCAGCGACCGGGTAGGTACATAGCGGGAGAGGCGTTCCGCCAGGTATTGCGGTCCGATGCCGTTAAGGGCTTTATAGGTAAGAACCAACACTTTGAATCTGGCCCGGAAACATATTGGTAGCCAGTGCAGCTGGGCCAGGACAGGTGTTATATGATCAAATTTTTTTGTCCCAGTAAGAACTCTGGCCGCAGCATTCTGCACCAGCTGAAGTTTCCGAACCGTCTTCAGAGGTAACCCTACGTAGAGTGCATTACAGTAGTCCAATCCAGAGGTTACCAGAGCATGGATAGCTGTGGCAAGGTTCTCCTTATCCAGATAGGGTTGTAGTTGGGCTACCAGCCGAAGCTGGTGGAACGCATTCCGTGCCACCAAGGCTACTTGAGCCTCCAGTGACAGGAGCGGATCTAATAAGACCCCCAAACTACGGACCTGCTCCTTTAGGGGGAGTGTAACCCCATCTAGGGCAGGTCGGACATCAACCATCTGGGCAGAGAGCCCCCCCACCAACAGCATCTGTTTGTAAAAAGTGTTTGTAAAACCTCTGTGAAATAAAGGAATAAAGAAAAATGTAACTGTAAACTGAACTGAAGCATGTAACTGAAAATATATTGATGCATTGCTGAAAGTGTAACATGTAGTTACTGTTTGTAACATGTTTGTAAAATGGAGACGGATGGGTAAAATTGATAATCTTTATGGAAAAAGGTGGGGACTGTTGACCATTGAGCAGTACTGTCTGTAGGTTTTTCCATTAAGACTATGGCAGAGCAAAGCAGAGCATGGGTTAATCTGCTTACATAGGCTTGCCAGGCTGCCAACGCCAACACCTGGCGTTGGCAAGGGCAACCATCTCGATAAAGGCTGGAAAGCGAAACCAGCCAGTGTGGGGGAAAGTCTATGGAGAGGAAAGTGAAGCTGGATTGTCTGTGTCTGAGGCTTGTGTCTATACCAAGTAAAGGACTCTTAAAACTTTCAGAAGTCTGCACTTATCTCTGTTCTCTGGTTAACTCACTGCCGGGTAACACCAGAACTGGGCTCTCGCTTGTTCACAAGATGACAATTTAAGCTCGCACCGTCCACTCTGCACCCTCTTCAATCTGTCAGTGACGATTCAGAGGAAGAGACTGCTGGCGCTCCTCTGTAGCACTCGCAGGATGCCATTTTAGGAGTGCGGGTGCCATTTTGGCATTGCTTCTCCCCTCCGGGACATCCGCAGCAAGGATAGAGTCCCAGCCAGCCTTACTGGTGACTCTAGGGCTGCGTTTTCATGTGCCCGCTGGTGGGGGGGCAGATTCTTCCCCCCCTCAATTGTGACATCAGGTGGTTTGGGGCCATTTTGGCAGCAAGTCACGGGGTGGGACCCGGGCCTATACCAGGCTATCGGCTCGGCTTCAGGCTGACATAGGCCTCAGTTGGCCTTGTGCGGGGGGGCTTTTATAAGGGCTGGAGGGCTTTAATTTACGACTTTAGACAGGGCTTTACGCCCGGTTAGCCTTGCATGTACCGGTCTGTCCTGGCTGAGGCCTCTTTAGGCCTTGTATAGGCGGCAGGCTTGCATAGACCTTAAGGCTTTAGAGGCCAGTTAGGCCTTTTGGAAGTGAGGCTTCCGACCTGTTCAGGCCTTTTTGGGGTGGTGGGGCTTCAGGCCTGCTGAGACCTCATTAGGCCTTGTAAAGGCATCAGGCCTGCCTAGGCCTCATTGGGCACTATAAAGGTTAGGCTTAAGGCCTGTTCTAAGCTTCAAGGCAGTTTTAGGCCATGCTAAGGTGCAGCTGGTGTTAGACCCCCTGGTCTAACTCCCCTAAGGGAGTTGACTATGCCACCAAAGAAGGGACAAGGGAGGCCTAAGGGGAAGGGAAGAGCTCCCAAGTTGGTGAGTGCCCCCCTCCCCCAGGTCCTTCCAAGGCGGGGGAGGGCAGTCCGCCTTGGGTGGTTATCTTGGCTTGCTTGGAGACCTTGGAGGGAGCTTCCTCCCAGCAGGTTCTCCACGTTCAGCTAGCGACTGCCAAGGTGGCTGGTCCCCCGGCAAACTGATCCCGGGTGTGGTCTCAGTGGGTGGCAAGTACAAGTGGGGTTAACCAGGCAAGTATGGAGTTGAATGGGGCTAACCAGTTGACTATTGATTTGATTTTAGCACAGCTTGATGCACTTGAGGCTGGGCCCAGTGGGACAGTTCAAAGGATACCTAGCTCAGAACCAACAGCGGCTCCGACCCAGCAGGCATCTCAAGAGGATATGCCAGAGGGTAATTCTGGTGAGGCTCCAGCGGCTGGGTCACAAGGGACAAGTCTCCCCTGGGGCTGGCCCCCATGTGGCTTTCCCTATTGGGGTTTGGGACAAGCTTGGCCCTTCTCTCCCCCAACGGGAGGGGAGACTGCTTGCCAGGCTGTGCCCAGACCTGTAGCAGGGAGCAGCTCACAGCTCCGACAACCCCGCTTGCTTGATGCCTGTGACCAGGTATGGGTGCCTTCCTGGGGGGAAGATGCAGCCAGGGAGTCCTCATCCTCCCAGCCCAATGTTCTGGCAGTGGTTGCTATGGACCCCTTTGAGGCAACTTCCTCCTCACAGTCCGCCACTCTTCCGGTGGTTGCGGTAGACCCTGTAGGGCATACTGGGGATGGAGCCATTCCATTTGGGGAGACTTCGGCCCCTTTAGGCTTTCACCTGCTTCCCACCACCAGGGAAAAAATTTGGAAAGGGAATACATTGACCTGTTTTCCCTTCTAAATAGGGAGCTGGTTAAGAAGGACAAGGATAAAGGAGTGGAAAAGGACATTGATAGGCCCAAGTGGTGTCGAGGTTGAGCACACATGGGCTAACTGGCTCCCTGCCTATCTAATGTATATTGGTGTGGCGATGCAGAAACAGCCGCAGCGAGGTTCTGTCCTGATCAAGTATCTGGACATCATTTACCGTGGCTATTCGGAGTTCCTGGGGGCAAGACAGATAGAGGTCATCTCCTGGCTAGGCAGGCTGCCCTGGCTCCCTCCCGCAAGCCAGTGGGATAGGGGGTTCAATCCCGCCTGCTCTGCTGGGAGTTTAGCTCCCGTGGCTTCTGCAGCCACAACCCATGTCAGTTCTGGCATGTGTGTGCACTAATTGCCCCAGGGGTCGGTGCTTCCTCTGGCCCATGGAAGCAGGGACCTGCGGGACCAGCTCAAGGAAAAGGGCCCCAGCCCAGTACCAGTACCAGCATTATGGCATTTACGTAGTTTTTACCCCTTAGTTCAAGAAGCTCAGTTTTTGTTGGAGGGCTTCACGGTTTGTTTTTGAATCCCTTATTTGGGTCCCAGGCGTGCTTTCATGTCCAAGTCAGTTTTGGGCATGGAGCAGGTTGTCCAAGAGAAGATTAATAAAGAGAGGGATGCAGGTAGAGTTTGGGGCCCCTTTTCTTCACTGCCCATCACTTCCCTCAGAGTTTCCCCACTGGGCATTGTACCCAAGAAAGCACCAGGCAAGTTCTGCCTTATCCATCACCTCTCTTATCCGCAGGGTCAGTCAGTTAACAACTTTATCTCACAACACCTTTTGGTTCGCTACACATCCTTTGACTGTGCAGTGTGGATAGTTAGAGGTTGGGGGGTTGGGGCCCTCATGGGAAAGTGTAGTGTAAAATTCGCATTCTGCCTCCTCCCTGTCCATCCAAGGGATTTCGATTGGTTGGGATTTGCTATTGTGGGTAAATTTTATGTGGATTGTGCACTGCCCATGGGCTGCTCAATCTCATGCTAATTTTTTGAGTGTTTCAGTTCTTTCCTGAAGTGGGCAGTAAGGAGGTGGTCAGGTTTGCAGCCAGTGGTTCATTATCTAGATGATTTTTTGTTTGTGGGACTGGCTGACACAGACGAATGTAGGTATCTTATAGATCATTTTGCCGGCTTGTCAGAGGAGCTTGGTGTTCCGCTGGTGGGGGAAAAAAAAGGACGGACCATCCTCTATTCTCACCTTCCTGGCAATCGAGATAGACACTTTGCCCCAATGCTGTAGGCTCCCATTGGCCGAGTTGATGCTGCTTCAGGAGAAAATCTTGCAGGTGCTCGCCTCCAGGAAGACAACCCTGCTTGCACTACAGGAACTGGCGGGTTTCTTGAACTTTGCATGCAGGGTTGTTGCACCAGGTCGCGCCTTTTTGAGGAGAGTATATGATGCTATGGCGGGATTGTCCCAGCCCCAGCCTCACATCAGGGTTTTCGCTGCACTTAGGGCAGATCTAGCAGTGTGGTCTACCTTTTTGCAGAAATTTAATGGGGTGGACTTTTGGAGACAGGACAGACTCTTAGAGGCAGAACTCCAGGTTCAATCAGATGCATCGGGGTAATATGGCTTTGCGGTGGTCCTCAATGACTTTTGGTGCAATGGCAGCTGGCCACAGGCTTGGATTCAGAAGGGTTTGATCTGGGATTTGACTTTCCTAGATTTTTTTCCAATAGTTGTGGCTGTGCATCTCTGGCTGGACAGGTTGAGCAACTCCACAGTCCATTTTTGGTGCGACAATCTGTCCACGGTACATGTTATTACTTCTTTGTCATAAAAGAACCCCAGGGTCATGCACCTGGTGCATGTCTTCGTTCTACATTGTCTCTGTTTTAATATTATCTTCCTGGAGTGCCACATTCCACGTATTGTTAACAGTGTTACTGATGGTCTGTCATGGAACCAGATGGAGAGATTTTGCCAGCTGGCTCCATGGGCAAGGGCTCAGCCAGACGTGGTCCCACCAGAGCTATGGGAGATTGGCGGATTGAGTCGGAGAGGGCAATAAGCCTGTCTATTGCACCCAGAACTATGGCCAGCTACCAGAGAGCAGGTAGGGAGTTATTGGTTTTCAGGGCAGACAGGGGCTATGTCTAGGAATAGCCCATTCTGGTGGAGTGCCTCCTTGAGTTTTCTGTGGAAGGCAGGAGGAGGGGCCTTTCTTTCAAGACTATTTGACGTAAGCTCTCAGGTCTTTCCTTTTTGGCCAAGTCACAGGGTTTCCGTGACTCTCCGGCTGACTTTGGAATCCTCAGAATGTTGGAAGGCTGGGCCTGGGAGCACCCAGTCATCCTGGATGCTCGCCTCCCTTTGCACCTGGAGCTTTTAATGGGGCTCCGGTTGTAATGGGGTTTTTTAAGTTCCTCCCCCTTTGAGGCATTGTTGTTCCATGAGGCTGCCCTTACCCTGTTCTTTGGGGCATTTCAGATTGGTGATGCGGTGGTGTGGTCCAAGTCTAACTCATCTCTGCGGGTTCTCTTGTTCTCTGACTTAGTTGGAGGGAGGGGCAGTCTCACTTATGGTTATGCTGGTCCAAGACTGACCAGCGATGTAGAGGATGCTTTATGGTGCTCTCCCCCTCCCAATGGGGCAAAATTTGCCCAGTATCAGCATTAAAGCACTTCCTGGCAGTTCGAGGCCAGCAGCCTGGATGACCAGTCCCTCTCCAAGTATCAATTTTGGGTGGTAGCTAAGACAGCACTCCACAACATGGGTCTGGTCCCTCAGCTGTTCGGGAGAAACTCTTTCTGTATTGGTGCAGCTTCTACGGCAGTCTGCCTGGGCTTCTCATGAGAGAGGTGACAAACACCTGGGAGGAGGCATTCTAATACCTATAGGTCTTATATTAGACCATTCCCTGGGGTGCAGAAAACCAGCCGCTGAATTGTTATTGTTCCTGTTCTGAGTTCTTGTTGTTTGCTTTGACAGGCCGCTGGAACGGAGATGAGAGAGCGCACATCCTCCTATGCGGCCATAGTATGGTCTTTTGTGCCGACCACAGGGTGGTGAAGTTGTGTTTTGGCACACAGCTGGGGCTTAGTCAGTGGGCCTCAGTGCAGTGGCTGGGCTGCTGAGCGATGTGCTGGGATGGGTTTCTCCCTACACTATTCCAGCTAGCTTTGGTTTGGGCTGAGCTGCAGTTTTTGGTCATTCACCTCAGTGGTAATGATCTTGGTATGCTGAAGGGCAAAGCCCTTATCTGGCAGGTGTGCAGTGACTTCTGGACCATTGCACAGCACTGGCCAGGGGTGCACTTGGTGTGGTCAGATATTTTACCCTGTAGACACTGGAATTGTATGGGTGACCCCAGGGGGATAAATAGGACCTGCAAAAAAGTGAATAGGCAGATCTGGCTGGCCTTGTGGGACTCTGGTGACTCGGTTATCCATCACCCATAAGACACAGTAGATTGGAGCTATATCAGTCTGATGGTGTTCCCCTGACTGATGTAGGTAACAATATCCTATTAGCAAACCTGCAGAGGGGGTTGTGTGAGTTTTTGCTCAGCTGTGGGGCAAAGGGGGACTAAAGAGAGGTTTGCCCCCCCTTTGGTGGCAAGGAAAGGTTAAAGGTGAAGGGCAGCTAGGTGACACCTTTAGACACCTTTGGGGGTGATAGGCGGTTCCGGAGTCCTGCAGCTCAGGGCTATACAGCCTGGGAGCATTATATGGGTCACCTTTGGGGCCAACATGACTCATCCACTCAGAGTTTTAGGGCACCGGGGGATGGCAGCGCAGGTTGGCTTCCCTATGCAGCCTCTGGGTGTGGTCAGGGCAAGGGGGTGGCAGTTGGGCAGGCCCTTGCTCCAGCAGGGGTTGGGTCACCCGAATAGCTGCAAGCAGGCTTTGCCTGACTCATCAGGAGGCTCCTGCTCTTACGTCACCCCTCTGCTGGTTCATTATTCTAACAGGAATTTGGTTAATAAAGTGGCCTGTTACTTAACCCACCATATCTGTGTCTTATTTCGCCCCTGGGCCGCAAAAAGCTCACCCCGACCCTATTTAAGAGTGTTAAGGATGTGTGTCTAATTGCTGCAACATCTTAGTTTTGAGTAGTCATGCCCAGTTATGCTGTGTATTATCATCATCATCATCATCATCATCGTCTTTATTTATACCCCACCCTTTTCCCAAACTGGAACTCAAGGCAGCTTCCCGATAAAAATAAGTACATATCATTAAGAACCTATAAAAATATAAAACATATAAACATATAAAATCAGCATTAAAACAGGATTAAACTATTAAGATGTTAAAACCAATTAGATATACACTTAAAATACTGCAACCCAGTTTAGGAGCATACAAGTAAAACAATAACATACAGCATCCTCTTCAGTCACTACCCGTAAAGCCTTCAGTTCCAAAGGCCTGCCGGAAGAAAAAAGTCTTTAGCTGTTGGCAGAAGGACTGCACAGAGGAGGCCATTCTTGCCTCCCTAGGGAGGGAGTTCCAGAGCCTAGGGGAGAGATGCAGAATCCTGTGTAACCTGTAAACTGATCCATGAAGCACTCTAGACTAGAGTTTCACATTAAACATAATGGAGAAAAATATGCCAGTGAGTCTGGGTCTGATTCCAATGGGCAGGGCCAGGACATTTAATTTGCTGTGCAATTGTCCCCCCTGCCCAGATATATTATTCCTGCCAGAATTGCAGACTACCTAGAAATGGCATCAATTTATAGCCTCTATAAAAATTTGGTGGCCCTTGCTTTATTGCCCACATTCAGGACCATTTTCGTCAAAGTCAAAAGAAAGATGAGGCTTGAGCTCAAAGCTTTGACTTTCATAGCTAAAGGGTGGAAAGTCAGAGAATCTAAAAAAGCAGCTACAACATTTTATATATTTGAAGACTTCAGAGCTTTTACATTGTGCTCCCCTGACAATTCCTAAAAATAATCATAAAAAGTTATCAGCATGTTTAAAATGGCTCATAAAAGCAGAAGGTGAAGCCTCACTTTAGATTTTGGGGGAGAAGATGTGGATTAGTCCTATGTGTATATAAATCACTTCCTGAGAAGCTTTTAAAGTGGCTCCTTGAGAATGGATGCAATTTTGAAGACTTGCCAAGAGAAGGGCATGCAAACCCCACAAGAATTATCATTTGCTGATGACACAAGCTGTAAATGGAATGTTGGTCATTCTACAGAAGTCAAATTAACACTTTTTTTTCATTTACAGCAAGCTAAAGCTATTGGCAGAAGCATAATTCCAATAGGAGGATTTATGTAGAGAAGCAAACAGATTGTTGAAAACAAACCAGAGAAAAAAATTAGAACTCTTCCTTTAAAAAAAAAAAATGTTTAGGAAATTAGTAACTTCTTTGACTTCTCAGCTGCACTGATATTAAGGGGCTGCCTCAAACGGCCTCCTGACCTTACTGAAATATCTATAAGGAAACTCTACAATGCTCCATGCACCATGAAATTCAATCACATGTGAAAAAATTAGGGTAGTTTAATTATTTCCTTAGTGCTGTGAATGAGCACAAATTCTGCATCAGTACATGGTTAACTAATGCAATTGACTACCACAAGATGTGGTCATAGCTATCTCAGCTTTTTAAAGGGAATAGTAAAATTAATGGTCTTGGATTTATAAGTGGATACAAGTCATAATAACTAAATGGAATTTCAATGCTCAAAGACAATGCTTACCTGAATGATGGGGCCAAGATATACATTAATGTTGGCATTCTGTGACTGGCACTCCTAATGTAGTCACAGAGTGGATTGGGGCTAAGGATGGGTAAGAATTTCTCTTTGATTTCCATTTCAAGCCGAATCTGTCAAATTTGCACTTTCTGAAACAACATGAGAGCCGAAACACAGCCTTCCTTTGAAATTTGCTCTTATTTGAATGTTGAGATGCACTTTGCCATCCAAAGAATGTTTACAAAAATGCATATATAAGGGAAAGTGTGCATAAAAATGAATATGTAAGTGAAAATAGCATGCAAAAATGCACCATACAAAGAGAAATAGCTTGTAAAATGTGTACCTTTGTCAAAACTGCCTACAGAAATGTGTTTATTAGGAGAAATTCACACTAAAATGCTCGAGAATTTTTATGAGGATTTTTTTAAAAAAAAATCACAAATCACTGCAGAAATCCAGAGAACTGAATTTGAGATTGGAAAAGTGAGAAACTGAGAGAACTGAAATTGACAGATCTTTATATCCCTAATTGGGGCTCCATGTTTTCCCCTCTCCCACTAATTTCAGCTTTGTAAACAGTTTGGATCAGGGCTGTGCTGCAGGTGGAAAGGTTTAAAAGCTATTTCCCCTCCCCTGTTATATGACCTGTGATTTGTCCCACAGATAATGAAAAATTACACCTAATCCAGTGTTGGCATCATATTTATAGCTGGAGCCTGAAAACAGAATTCTTGAATAGATGGATTCCTGGTTTGATCAAGAAAGGCAATTCTTACAATATATTTCTTGCAGGCTGTATGAACCTACTCATATTCCACATTTAGTTTGGATCAGCTTCTAGGGAAACTTCATATGAAGTGTGCTCCTATGTATGTTTAAGTGGAAGTAAGTCCCAACTGATTTCAATGGGATTTACTCCCTAGAAAGTGTGCTCATGATTGCATTGATAACTGTAATTGTCTGATGGCTGTTCACATTTTTAGTGGATTATTTCATTATTTACATTTTCCTCCCACCTTTCCTCCAAGGAGCTCAAGGTGGTGTACATGGTTCTCCCCTCCACATTTTATCCTCACTACACTGTGAAGTAGGTCAGGCTGAGAGGCAGTGACTGGCCCAGGGTCACCCAGTGACCTTCATGGCTGAGTGGGGACTCAAACCCTGGTCTCCCAGGTCATAGTCCAATACCCTAACCATTACACCATACTGGGTCTTTAATCACCCACCTTTTAGACAATTAGTTAATCAAACAGAAATTATAAATATGGAAATTTCAAAATCAAAATCTCAAAATAGATGGGGTCCTACTGGGAGGAAGGGCAGGATATAAATCTAATAAACAAATAATAAATGTTTTTTAAAGGATATTGAAGGGAAGTACATGATTACTAACAACAAAATATATCACACATTTTTTTAGGAAGAAAGGGCATATTGAGTATTTTATTATTTAAATTCTCTTTTAGGGAAACAAAATGGCCTTATCCTTGACATTTTTGTTTAAATTCTCTTTTACAGGAACAAAAATATTTGAGCTTTACTTTGCAGTCAGAAAATCACAGACATTCACCTCATATCTTCTGGCAGGGAAAGCTGGCTTCGAGTAGTGGCTTCAAGACTAAGCTCAAATGTAACATCAGTCATGAATTCTCTCTGTGGCCTTAGGGAAGCCACTATGACACAGCCTTAACTCAGTCTCTTGCAATATGGGAATTATAATACTGATCTACTGAGGTTTGTATGGAAAGCACTCTGAATACTCAAGGAGGTTAAAATTTCAATCCTATGCACACTTACATGGAAATAACTAAGTTCCTCTGCAGTCAGGGGGACAATTCTGAATAAATGTGCATAGGATCAGGGTACATGTTTCATTATCATCCCTAAAAAAAGAAAACTCTACCACAGCCAGACAGCACACAGAATCAGATGCTGTTGAGTCTTTATGACACCATATTTTAAAGTGGTGTTTTGAATGAATAACACCTTCAACAAGTGGACCTGTTGTTTCTTAAAATCAAATATTTCTTGCTTTCAATTTATTTCCAGTTCAATGAACCGGGAGAAAAGCCTGACAAGTAAAGGGCCTAAGTAGTTACTTTTTTGAACTACAACTCCCATCAGCCCAAACCAGTGGCCATGCTGGCTGGGGCTGATGGGAGTTGTAGTTCAAAAAAGTAACTTTTCCAAGCTCTGGTTGCAGGACATGGTAGGGGCATTTTACCATGGGGGTGGGGGATACCCACAGTACCTGTTAACTGAAAGAGCTCCAATTATAATTGAGCGAGATGGTCCATAGGGAGCTTCAAAGCATGTTTGGATGCATGATCTTAAGACACCTTCATGTGATCAGGAACTCTGTTAACACAGGATTCCCAATCGCATGAAAACCTCTAACTTCATCCACCTGAACACAGTTAGAAGCCCTCTTCAGACCTTTGCACTTAAGGTGCCAAGGGCTCCTATGGAGACAAGGAGGTTGAAGGGTTGGGCCTGATCATGAAACCCCGCTGCCTTCTATGATTGTTCAATTTGAATGCCCTGTTGTGAATGGGATTATGTCATAATGCTATGCCTGATGAAATGACTTCAACAAATCTCCCTAGCCATCAGATTTGGTTATCTGATGCCCTCATTGAGAGTAAATAAGGATGTCAGAGACAGCGCTGTCAATTTAAATGAATAACCAAAAGACACTATTTTCATCACATGACATATGTTCAATTTCTATTTGGTACTTAATCCTGCTTAAGAAAGATAGCATACATTTCTTCTAACTGTTGAAGAGAGCCTCAAAAATGTGCATATTCTTTTGGATGGCTCACATTTGTGAAACATTTATTGAATTTTGAAGTTCTCCGTTTAAGAAGCCTGCCAGACTCTCAGAATTGCCACTGAGATCCACTGGCTACTAAATGCCCCATGCATAGTAACAGGGGAAAGAGATCAGAGAAGCAAAATAGGTCAAGTATGTTTAAACTTACCTATTGTTTCTGAAGAAGTGCTTTAAATAATAATTTGAAATCCTACCTTCATGCAATGTGAGGTAATTAAAAGCTTTTCACTGACCTTATATCAAGTTATATGACAGTGGCACCAGGAGATTAGTAGCTTTCCAATGCTCTTGAGAAACAGACTTTAAAATTGACTTGAGGTGTTGCAAAACTGAAATGTACGTGTATTGATCCAACAGCCATTATAAACAATTGAACAAGTATTACAAAACCAGTTACTCCACGGGCTGTTCATCTCCAAGCATTGTAGCCCTAGTGTCAATAACAATACATTAGAATCTGGCAATATTTAAAAAGGCAAAAGGACTCTTACAACATAGGGATGGCAAGATCCGTCAATTTCAGTCCCTTTCTCATTTTCTAATCTCAAATTCAGGTCTGCACATTTCTACAGCAATTTGTGATTTCTTTTTTTAAAAAAATAGGGGCTGCCACTCCTGCACACTTTGCTCGCCAACCCTGTCTACTCCTCACCCTACAGCACCCCAAGCCCTCCCCCACTCCCTCTGTCAAGCACCCTCTAGCCATCTCTCCATGCCCTCTGCCATGACACCCATGACACTCCCCCCACTGTCTGCCTAGTGTCCCTAGCCATCCACCCACCCCCTCACCAACTTCACCCCAACCCAACCACACACAGGCTGCCAGAGCGCCCTCTGTGCAGACACTGGTTACCAAAGTCCTCCCCCTGCCCCTCCAAGGGTCTCTAAATATCCCCCCAGCCTCTGCAAGGGTCTCCAAACCTACCCCCACAGGTCTCTAAATCTTCCCCCCTCTCTCCAAGGGTCTCCATACATCCCCCTACCCTCCAAGGTTCTCCAAAACTATCCCCTGCAGCTCTCCAAACCTCCCCTCCCCCTCCAAAGGGTCTTTAAGCATCCCCCCCAAGCATTCCCCCCAAACATCCCCCACCTCCTCCAAAGGTCTCCAAACCTACCCCACCCCATCCACAGATCTCCAAACCTTCCCTCCAAGGGTCTCCAAACCTCCTCCCGCCCCTCCAAATGTTTCCAAGCCTCACCCCACAGGTCTCCAAACCTCTCCCTCTCCCTCCAAGGGTCTCCAAGCCTCTCCAAGCTTCCCCTCCCTCTCTTTGGCTCTCCAAACCTCCCCCAGCCAACAGTTCTCTGAACCCCCTCCCCCTCCAAGGATCTCCAAACCTCCACCCCACTCCCCACTTATCTTATGGCCTTGTTGATGCTGCTCTGCTGTTGCTGTCTCACTCGCTTGCTAGGCCTTGGGTAGGCCCTGGCTGGGTCTGACTACGCCCCACCTGCTAGCCTCCCTCACTGCCCCTCTCATCATCATCACTGCCTTCTCCTTCTTGCCGCACCATCATAGTCATGTTTTATCTCTCCTGGCCCTCCTCACTTATATGTTTCTCCAGACAGTTAAGGTACAGATGTAGAGAATAATGTATGTAGAAATAAAATGTTTTAATACAAACGTGTATGCTGGCAAATAAAAATACTCATAAAAGTGCACATACAATAGTGCACATAATAAAACAGAAGTGGCCAAAGGACAAATTCTATGTAGGACCCATGTCCATACAAGATAGAGGATGAGAAAATCCAAACAGTACCAAACTGTTATCCTAAATTGACTACTAAGCAATGGCCTATTAGCAAAACTCAATAACCAGAGAATTCAAAATGCATATGTTGGCCAGACGCGTTTTGACTGGAAAGTCTTTCTCAATGGCCTTGCAGATGGATGTTGACTGTACAGGATAAAGAATATAATAATAAGCAATATTAGCCATATATGGTGAATGCCTCCAAATATGCAAAATTGTGCAGCTGGGGAAAAAAAAGGAAGACAGCGTGATCCAATGGTCGGACACTTCACAAGTTGTGGCCATACAGAAAAAGATGTAAAATTCTGGACTATTGAGAAAGCCACAGGAGTGGGAAGACATCTGGAAACAAAACTGAAGAAAAGATACATTCTCTAAAAACTATGATTCCAAATGACCTAAATGAAGACTTAAATTGGACCCCTGTGCTATAACAGAGAGTATTTTGGGTGCTTTTGTCAAAACCGGAAGCATTTTGAATCCTCAGTGTGTATGTATATTTACTTTTCGGTTCTGAATCATTGTAATCTGTTTTTTGAGGTTATGTATTTTTCCTGACCATGTATAGGCATGCAATACTTGACACATAGGTGGTATATAGTGTTTATGGTGCAGTGTCTCCAATACATAAAGAAACTCATTAAGGGTTAATGCAAGTAAGGAAAAGAAATTCAGCTGGGACAAGGCCTGTTTTGAATGGCCGTGAAAGCTTTTTTCACAGATGTGTCTTCTCTGTAGATTAGCTCGTTCGGAATGACCTAGCAGATTAGATACTTATAACCGACAAACGTTTTGAGGGTGAGCTGTGTTGGTAAAAAATATTTTAATGGGATTCGAGAATGACTGAGAAAATGAAATGGTAAGCACTATATCAATTCATCCTTCATGAAAGTCTTAACTTCCGCATTGGATGACTTTATAATTCTATTCCAAATTATTTTTGTGCAGAACAAATTGAATCTACAGGTTATCCAACTATCAGTCCATATCCCAGAATATAAATATTAAGTAAGTGCTTTTTCCCTTTTGATATTTGTGACATCAGCTGCACAATTTTACATATTTGGAGGCATTCACCATATATGGCTAATATTGTTTGTTATTATATTCTTTATCCTGTACAGTCAACATCCATCTGCAAGGCCATTGAGAAAGACTTTCCAGTCAAAACGCGTCTGGCCAACATATGCATTTTGAATTCTCTGGTTATTGAGTTTTGCTAATAGGCCATTGCTTAGTAGTCAATTTAGGATAACAGTTTGGTACTGTTTGGATTTTCTCATCCTCTATCTTGTATGGACATGGGTCCTACATAGAATTTGTCCTTTGGCTGCTTCTGTTTTATTATGTGCACTATTGTATGTGCACTTTTACGAGTATTTTTATTTGCCAGCATACACGTTTGTATTAAAACATTTTATTTCTACATATTTCTGTTTTGATTTTCTCATCCTCTATCTTGTATTTTCTCATCCTCTATCTTGTTATGAACCTAATAGACAGAGAAGTCAAGAGAAATCAGCTAACAATGTTGCAGCAATTTATACCTGTAACATTTATAACTTGTACCAACGCAAACTACTATTGTATTACAAACATCACATTATTCTAATAGAAACTGAGAACAAAATCATATTTAGCAGACACAAAATTTTCAATAGGTTAAATTGTCTAACAAATAACTAACACATAACAAATTAATGTATAATATTGGGCCTTTAAAAAAGCAAACCCATTGCTATTCCAACCAAATGGCCAAAATGATACCCACAATCCTCTAAATTAAAAAAAGGTATTTTCAGTGGTGGCTCCCCATTTGTGGAATGCCCTCCCTGATGAGCTGTGATTATCTTCTACATTATTGACTTGTAGGAGGCATTTGAAAACATTCCTATTTACCCAGACATTTGATCGCTGAAGTAGACTGCTCCTAGCAATCCAGATATCACTGAAGAGAAGAATGTTTATATATATATGGCAATGAGGGGGTGGGGAGGGATTGCCCCATATAGGAAGAGGAACAGTCACTCGACTATTTACCTTAAGACACACACAGTAACTATGATTCAGTCTTTTACAGGGACAACTTCTGCAGCCCTAAAAGTATGCAAGCTTTTGAGTTATTACGTGTGTCTATATAATCAGGCCACTGATTTTGTGAGGGATTGCCAAACTCCTGTTATTTCAAAAGGAGGTGACTTGCAAATAATCTCTGTGCTCTAGAAAGGAGTTAACAGATTTTCTGCTGGCATACGTCTCCTAAATCCCTGTATAGTTTCCAAGTAATTTTACTGGCTCACTTTAACAGCAATCTATTTGAATTTTCACCTTCAACATTGAAGGCATTTTTTGATCTTCCAATGGTTATTTCTCATTTTATTATGGTTCCGTGGGAATCCACAGGCTATGGTTTCACATGGTTATGGAGGGACATACTTGCAAACTGATTACTATGTGGTTTGACTCAATCACACGGAGATTGCCAGTTCTACATTTTCCTGACCATTCAGGCAGACCATTCAAAGCACACAACAATACAATTCACAGCTACCTTTCTTCAGCACTGTGCTTGTGGCCTGTCTTTCATCTGTAGGGATGATACAAACACAACTGGTTTCTTTAGATTAATATTGGAGATTTTGCTGGAAAGAGCAAACAGAAGAAGCAAATACATGCCATTCTTTCCTATTTTGTTTTTTTAAATCATTTTAGATGCTGTAATTATTATTACCCCCCCAAAGAGATAAGTAAAAAATGATGACAGAAAACAAACAACCCAGGTCTGATTTAAGTTGCTAAAAAGGCAAGGGTCGTTGCTGTGGAATCCAGGCAATCAATTCAGAAATGCATTAACATTTCAGCCACCTGTCATGCTGAAAACAGTTCCTGAAAGAATCAAAATTGTTGTGTATGCAGAGAAAGAAGAGATGGAGGAGGCATGGATGGTGGTGGTGGTGGAGGAGGAGGAGGACGAAGAAGAGAAAAGAGGGTGACTAACTGGATAGGTTTGATGTTTAAGGCTTTCTGAATTTAAAGGTCAGAGACCTGAATGTGTTATAAAGCCTTCACAAGGTTCCAAATTCCATGGGGATCTCACTGTGGGATGGCTGAAGTTAATCACCATATGCTGGAATAAAATGCTCATATAAAGCTCAATGCAAAATGAGGGCAGGGAGAAAATGATGAAACATTGTTTACAATCTGAATTCTACACAAATAGTATTATTTGGGAAACTATGTCATTTCTAGCATATTTATATTTATTATCATTTGGCATTGTCGAATCTTTGTCAGTGCTGATTTGGTCCCAAAATGTATATGATTACTACCCAAGTACAAAATATTATTTAACAGATGAACAACTGAGTTTGTGCTAGAAGCTGAAGGTGCTAGATCAGTGGTTCCCAAACTGTTGTCTGTGGACCACTGATGGTCCACAGCTAGGGATGAATCTGTCAATTCCAGTTCTCTCACGTTCTCATGTTTCCAATCTTAAATTCAGTTCTCCACATTGGAAATCCAAACTGAATTGAATCTCTCCCCCATCCCTATCTGCAAGCTTCCTTTAGGCAGTCCATGGCATGTCCACATTTAAATATTCATATTGGTTTTTAACTGCATTTTATAGCTTCTTTTATTTATTATTCACTAATAGGAAAAAAAAACCCTTGCAGTTTGAGAACATACCTGTAGCCAACATATATTTCTATCAAACTTTAAAAAGCAGGGAAATTGGGCAACTATAGTGAATGCACCAGGGGAGCAGGAGACCTGACCTCCTCTCTGAGATATAGTACTGCCCTATATATTTGTCAAAATGCAAACACAATTTGGGTTGGTCATTCACAGTCCAATACACTTCCTGTGTAGCTTGGAAGAATTTGGTAATGTGCCACTGAGCATATGACTGGGTGGTGGCAACACCTGCAATAAGCCCAAATAACAGAAACAAGATATGTGCTGTGCTGATCTTGTTTTAGCAGAGAGGAAGCAACAATATTAACGTAGTTGATAGAGTTCAGATGGAAATGGAAATGGACTGCCTTCAAGTCGATTCAGATTTAAGGTGACCCTATGAATAGGGTTTTCATGGTAAGCGGTATTCAGAGGGGTATTATAATTGCCTTCCTCTGACACTGAGAGGCAGTGACTGGCCCAAGGTCACCCAGTGAGCTTCATGGCTGTGTGGGGATTTGAACCCTGGTTTCCCAGGTCATAGTCCAACACCTTAACCTCTATACCATACTGGCTTTCCTAGTCACTTTAAATATGTTTGATTTACTTTGCAACTTTAGTGAAGTTTCCTATAGTAAATTATTTCTTTTGCTTCTGTTTCTGTGATTATGTGAAGTACAGCAATACTTTTCCTAATTTACATTCCAAAAACTCCAAAAACAATTGTAGAATAATGGCACTGACTATTCTGCAGAATAGCCTCCAGTGGGCATGAGGAGTGTCTTAGTTTGTACAAGATAAAACAGTGGGAGGTGAAATATATTCTAGCAAATTTCTAGTTGTGCTCTATGTTTGTAATTGACCAGGCTCACCCTTCCTTAAGTGGAATGGTTAAGTAGCAGGTTGAACATATGCATCTTGGGCAGACCAAGTTTCTTTTTCCAACATTGATTAAGTAGTGACATGTAATCAGTCTAATTTTACATCAAACAGCAGTTTCAACTGTTAATGCACCCAAAATAGAAATGGAACATAACCTCCACTTTGAAACACAAAAGGCTGTCTTTACCATCATATGACATTGACCAATAGGATTTGAAATTTATAAAAATAAATTTGACACAGATTTCTAGGATAAATAATGAGTCAAATATAATTTTCTAGGTTATATTCTCTGTGGAAACAGTAGTAACACAGGAAAGAAGGAAAGTAAGAAGAACATCAACAGACAAAAAAATGCAATTCTCCATCTTTAGAGATGCAGGGCTGATTGCAGGTGTTGCCACCACCCGCTCATATGTTCAGTGGCATGTTACTAAATTCTTCCAAGCTACACAGGAAGTGGATTGGACTGTGAATGACCAACCCAAATTGTGTTTGCATTTTTACAAATTGTAGGGCAGTACAATATCTCGGAGAGGAGGTCAGGTCTCCTGCTCCCCTGGTGCATTCACTATAGCTGCCCAATTTCCATGCTTTTTAAAGTTTGATAGAAATATCTGTTGGCTATAGGTACATTCTTAAACTGCAATGGGTTTTCTTTTGCCTATTAGTGAATTTTTCTGCTTTTTAATCTGGGAGGTAAGAAATGGGATCCTGTGCAAGTTTGCTGAGAATGGATTGATCATTTGCACGCTTATTGAGTTCAGTGGGATTGATCATAGGGGAGAAGGAGAAGGGGGAGGAAGGGCTGGAGTGAGGAGTGAAGGGGGAAGGGGGAAGAGGGGGGAGGAGAGGGGGAGGAGGAAGGGAGGAAAGAGGTGGAGGGGAGGGGAGAGAGGGAGGGGATATGGGAAGGAGGGGTTTGATCATTTGCATGCTTATTGAGTTCAATGGTATTTACTCCCATGAAATCATGCTTAGGTTAAGTGAAACTGGCCTGGAGGAGGGGCAGGGAGGGGAGGAAGGTTGGGGGAGGGAGGAAGGAGAAGGGAAGGAGATTGAGTGGGTGTACTGGGCAGAGAGAAAGCCCCTTTCCTTTCCAAAAGGAAAACATTGTGAACAGTATCATAATTTTTCAGGGTTTCTAAAGCAAACACATTCAGTCTCTCACCCAAATGTAAACCAAAGGTATCCCTGGCCCAATCCACACCAGAAATTTATTCCAGTTTGAACAGTCATGGCTTCCCCCAAAGACTCCTGGCAAGTGTAGTTTGTGCAGGGTACTGAGAATTCTTAGGAGACATCCTATTCCCCTCACAGATCTACAATCACAGAAGAGGAGCTGACTGTTAATCCACTCTGGCCACTGAAGCTCTGTCAGGGGAATAGGAGTCTCCTCGCAACACCCCTCACAAACCACACTTCCCAGGATTCTTTGGGGGAAGCCATGACTGTTTAAAGTGGAATCAATGTCTAGTGAGGGTGTGGGCCCCTGATTAGCTAAGCCAAACAGCTGTTAATCTGGCTTTTAGAAAACTGACAGGCAGTTCTTACTGAGCATGCCTGCACTATCATAGACTCCAATGTTAATTGTGTTAAATTAATTTAAATTCAGCCAGGTACTTTTTAACTTTTAAACTGCAGAAGATGATGGTCAGAGTATGGGGCAAGGTCCCTAATAGGATTACAGGTACTCTGTGAACATGGCTGATTTTTAATCAATTTCAACAAATTAGGAGAAAACACTGACAGAAAAAAGGAGAAAACACTGACAGAAAAAAGTCCAACAGGGGTCTGGATTTTTTTCTTTTATTTTACACTTTGAACTTTAAATTCTCTCTGAGTGTTTTGTGGATGCCATGAAAACTTAGAGGGTTGTTAAGCAAGCATTTCTGAGTTCACTACTATAAGTTTTAAAAGATTTTGGTTTGAATGAGCTTTTGGGAAGCAGCAGAATGGCATTGGGGATATTTAACATGGCAGAATGTGAAAACTCTTGTGGCTGTATAATAATGTATTACAGTTTGAAGTATATAGAATGCAAGCAGAATAAAATACAATATAAGAAATAAAAGAAAAGCAATAACTATTGTTAAACTAAAAATGATGCAGCATCTAGCACAGTGCATTCCAACTGATACAATAGACAGAGAACTTATTAAGTGGCCTGCCAAGACCATCAGCAATTTTCAAGTGGGAAAAATATTTTTTGAACTGCTGTGTTGATCATAGTAACATCAGCCCAACACTGCAAAATGTTAAGATTCCTCCATCCATTTTCATTTCAGTGGTAGCTTCATGTCTACCTTGATGATGTAGTTTCACCCCAACCCTTTTTATATGTCTGCCAGTTTTGTATTAGTATCATATAGGATGAGCATACTTCACCCACTTTTTATGATACCTCATATTTCCAAAAGGACAAGTAATTTTTTATAGACTATATTCCTTCATTGGCTCTCTATACTAAATACATTCTTAGGAGGGACTTCACTGATGAACAGAGATGAATACATATTTTATACAAAGCATGAAGGAAAGTATCTCCCTTCTCAACCTACACACACCAACTTGGCACCATAATGACAAGAAAAGAAGAAAATGATGTCAGCTGCAACAGATTTTGTCCAAGGACAGCAAGCGTTTAAAAGCATGCTTAGCACAAAAGAGTCCCCCTATCAAGAATAAGAGGGCTTTTTAATTATAGAGGAAGCATTTACATCTGTGAATGTGTCATTCAAATCTTTGAATAGCCCAGCATAGAATTCTTACAAATACTGGGAAGCAGACCAAAAATCCACTCTGCTATTGTAGAATTGTAAGAAGATGTCATTGAAATCTACTCTTTCTCTCTGTGTTTTAACATGTTGTAGGCAGGCTAACCTTTCATCCTATGAGATCCAGGCAGCCAGCTTGAAGAAGGAAATCAAATAATATCTTTCTTCCTTCTGTGATGTAACTGAAAGCACTTTATCCTTCATTTTATGAAACAACTGTGTTCTGCTCAATGATGCAAACAGTCTTACTCAATGAAAAATAGAAGCATCCCTGGCATCAGCAAATGGCATAGTCAAGCATGTGCCAAATTCCTGGTGGGCTCACTATGGCTGATGCAAGCACCACTTCATTTTATTATATTTTTAAATCACATTTAAGGGTCCGGCACTGGGTGAAGAAGCACTGGGCCTAATGGCCACAACAGCTACCCTCTCCTTTCCCCCAATGCCTCTGGGCCCATCCCCAACATACCATCCTTCTGTAACATTATGTCAGGCTTCAGAAGCATTTCGGGCTGCAGCTGCCTGGCCTGGTGCTTCTTCACTCAGTGCCAGGCTCAGCTCTATAAAGGAAAGAAAAACCGGGTCCAGGCATGCCAGCGCTGCCACTTGTTCCCATTCCATCACCTGGTCAGCTTTCTGGGCTTCCTGCCAGGGTGGCACTATGGGCAGCAGAGGCAGGAAGTAGCACAGACACAGCCAATACTAATTTAGAGGTGACTTTGAGACAGTAATGGACTCACCTTCTGGGAAATGGGTGTTCTATTTGCAATAGAAAACTGTGGGCTTAAATATGTGGTTTTATGCTTAGTGGGGGACGGGAGTCAAAGCACACCTCTGCCTTGTAGTCAGCTTTTTTGGCAAGCTTTGCCTTCTGTGAAATGGGTTCTTGATGATTTATTTATTTATTTCATCTCAGTAATTATAAACAGAGGACTGTAATGACCCTTGAAAACAGGAGACAGGAAAACTAAGCTGAAAAGGCAAAGCCAGAAGTCAAGAACAAGTCAGCATCAAATGCCAAACTATCAAAAGTCAAGGCCAAAGACCAACTAAAGAATAAAAGAACATACCCAAGCTCAGGAAGACCACCTTGTTCAGGCAATGGAAGATCTTCCTGTCCAATAGGACCCTATGACCAGTCTGGGTGAATGGAGTCATTCCAGAGTCTGAGCACAGTTTACTTTCTGGGTAGATGCTGCAACCTGCAGTTCAGTGCCTCACCACATGGGGCAGCTGCCCACCAGTCAAAAGACTATCAGTTCATCTTCCATCAGCTCCCACCATTAGAGGACACTTCTCTTTGTGCTGAATGCAGACCAGCTTTGCCTCACCTGCCCACCACATTAATAGGGGCAGACGTCAAACACAGAGCCAGTCAAGCCTTTTCAGTTAGATTTTTTCATGCACACATACAGAGAGAGAGAGAGAGAGAGAGACGAGATCCCTGTCTTCTTGCGAAGTATTTTGAAAATACATGAACAAGCTACACTGCATCTTTTCTTTCTGGAAAGGAAAACCACCACCATTACCATCATTCTGCCAACCATCAGAGCACTATGAGATGCACTCTAAATTAATGCGATATGGCCAGGAAAGAAAGAAGTAGCTTAGCATTCTCAAACATTCTGCATTAAGTAGGGGGTTCAGGCAAGGTAAGCATTTTCTCAGCAATCCATTCAGCTGCATCCAATGTGCTGGGTCAGGTCTCAGCCAGCAGTTGACAAGTTTGTTTGTCTGTACACTTAACATATGGATTTAGGAACTTACAAAGTCTTTCCCCTCCCCTCATCTTTTTAACTGGTGGTGCTGGAGCTTAGATCTAAGCCGTTCTGAATACAAAGCAGGTCCTCCGACCAGTGAGAAATGAACCGCTTCAAAATAAATATAAAAACTTAATAACTTTGGGTGCAGCCCACATTCCAGGGCTGATTCACAATTGGCTCGGCGCTTGGGATGGAAGGATTGGTCAATTTCGGGTCTCACAATTTCTCTTTTTTCTTCAATTCAGCTCTCCACATTTCTGCAGCAATTTAAAAAAATCCTAATGAAAATTCTTCAGCGCTTTAGTGTGAATTTCTCCTAATAAATACATTTCTCTATGCAGTTTTGACTAATGTACACATTTTTGCAAGAAATTCTTCTAATATCATGCATTTTTGCATGCTATTTTCATTAATATGTTCATTTCATGTACATTTGCCACTAATATATTTATTTTTACACATTGGTTGGTTGGAGAACTGCATCTCAAAATTAAGATGTGTGAATTTTGAAGGATGGTTATGTTTCGATTCTCATACTGTTTCTGAAATTTTGAAGTTGATAAATTCAGGCTGGCATGTGAACTGAACTGAATTTCTCCACTATCCCTACTTAGCATGTCTGTTTGTTTGTTTGTTTGCGTGCATAGTGAGATGTGAAACCAAGCTCTAACATTGTGGATCAATCTTTTGCCTTCCCAGTTTTAACCCACCTTTGTTGAATGAGTTATTTGAAATGATAAAGGACTCCAAATAAGTTGAAAATATTGAGTTTTAAAATGCAAGCTCTCAGTGTTTCAGCATGCTTAATTTGTTTTTGTGTTTTTTTAAGAAAACTGCAAATCTTGTAGCTACAAATTGGAAATGAGCTGTAAAACTACAGGAGTCTGAAGAAAGGAAAATAAATGCCAGCAGATCCCTTAACTGTGTTGTATAACACCCCCTATTAGTCAGTACAAGGCAAAAGAACATGTTTGGTTTAATATGTGTCAAGGACAGATTGGTTGAATATATAGTAAAAATAAGTTTGACATGAAAAGACACCCTGGTTTCACAGGAGAATACAAAGTCTGTTACAGAGAAAATTACACAAGGGAGGGCACACCAATTTTGATGCATGCTATGGAGAAATTCCATTCCAATGCTCCAGATTTTAACCGATATCTGAATTTAAAATAATTATCAGTATGATATAGTAAACGTAATCCCATTTTCTATCAGCAGGCCAGCCACATGTGGCCATTTCAGAAGAATAGATGCAGGGGGGTTGTGAGAATGAAGCATTTAAAATCTGGAAGAGGGATTCACTTCCCTCCCTGGTGGTTTTCGGGCAACTTGTATTAAAATTAGTGTGGTGCCAAAACCTGTTCTCCAGTTCTTTGAATGTTTTTTCCCTTGCAAAAGAGGCTTCAGCTTTCTGCCTCTTTCTTAAAATGGTTTAGAATTTCACAGAATGCAGGGATGAACATACCATTGTAAGAAGAAGGCCAAGGATGTGTGTGTTTTTCTTTCCATTATATTTCTCTAGTACTCTGCAGCCTCCTGATCAGAAACAACCATCCCCATGCGAAGAATTACTAAAAAACAAATTCCCAGTGCTTTCTTTTGGTAAAAAACTAGGTGCTGGCACTCATATCTTGATTCACTAATAGGCAAAAAAACCTTTGCCATTTAAGCACGTACCTATAGCCAACGAATATTTCTATCAAACTTTTAAAAGCAGGGAAATTGGGCAGGTATAGTGAATGCACCAGGGGAGTAGGAAACCTGACCTCCTCTCTGAGGTATTGTACTGCCCCTACAAATTTGTAAAAATGCAAACATAATTTGGGTTGGTCTTTCACAGTCCAATCTACTTCCTGTGTGGCTTGGAAGAATTTGGTAGCATGAGCCTTTGAGCATATGGTGAGTGGAGGCAACACTGGAGAATTACATTTTTGTATGTTTGTTGGTGTTCTTCTTACTTTGCTTCTTCCCTGTGTTACTTCTGTTTCTACAGAGAATCTAACCTAGAAAATCATATTTCTCTTATTATTCATCCTAGAAATCTGTGTCAAATTTATTTTTGGTAATTTCAAAGCCTTTTTATTGGTCAATGTTATATAATGGTCAAGACAGCCTTTTGTGTTTCAAACTGGAGCTTATGCTCTATTTCTATTTTTGGGTGCATTAACAGTTGAATATGAAACTACAGTTTGATGTAAAATCAGACTGATTCCAATATGTTGCTATTTAAGCAATGACTGCAGTTGTTGGGAAAAAAACCCAAACATGGCCTGCCCAAGATTATTATATTATTATTATTATTATTAATTACACTTATATACCACCCGACTAGCAAAAGCACGTACATGTTTTCAGCCTGCTACGCTTAAACTACTCCACGCAAGGAAAGGTGGGCATGGTCAATTAAAAACATAGAGCACAACTAGAATTTTGCTAGAATATATTTCACCTCCCACTGTTTTATCTTGTGCAAACTGAGACACTCCTCATGCCCACTAGAGACTATTCTGCAGAATAGTCAGTGCCATAATTCCACAATTGTTTTAGGAGCATTTTTTTAGTGTTGCTGTACTTCACATATTCACAGAAACAGAAGTAAAAGAGAATGATTTACTATAGAAAATGTCACTAAAATTCCAAAGTAAATCAAACATATTTAAAGTGACTATCTGAACTATATCAACTCTTTTAATATTGTTGCTTCTTCCCCGCTAAAAGAAGATCAGCACAGCACATGTCTTGTTTCTGTTATTTGGGCTGATTGCAGGTGTTGCCACTACTCACCATATACTCAGAGCCAAGGAGATCATGGATATTTGGGGAAGCAGCGGCACCAGGAGAAGCTGTTCAATGTGGACCACCAGAGAGATGGAGACTATCTTGGCCACCTCAAAAATAAAAGTGCAACAAAATTTCATTGAAAGTTCTGCTACCCTTTGATCATTTTCAAATTCAATTTCTGTTGTTTTTGGAGGATTGTAGGAAAACACACTGACTAATTTTTGGATAACATTAATTAAAATGGCATACATCATAGAAGTGCCCATAGTTAAGTAACCTGCAACATTTCAGAAGAGGTGTACAAGTTTTTGTGCAAGGAGTTTAACATTTGAGGAAAGCCTGTGGTTTTGTGCATTATTTGTTTGAAAATAGCAAATGTCATAGAGGTGATCCATATAAGTATTCTGTAGAATCTCAGAAAGAATGCCCCAGGGGTTAGGACAGCCTTTCCCAACTAGTGGGCCACCAGATGTTGGACCATAACTCCCATCAGCCTCAGCCAGCATTGCCAATGGTCAGGAAAGATGGGAATTGTGGTCCAACAACATCTGGTGGTGCACTAGTTGGGAAATGTTGGGTTAGGAGGTATAATGAATGAAAAACAGTTTGAGGCTTTATTTTTGCTTTCTGCTCAATTAACACTAAATGTGTAAATGTGCTGCCTTCAAGTCAATTCCGACTTATGGTGACCCTATGAATCGGCTTTTCATGGTAAGCAGTATTCAGAGGTGGTTTTACCATTGCCTTCCTCTGAGGCTGAGAGGCAGTGACTGGCCCAAGGTCACCCAGTGAGCTTCATGGCTATGTGGGGATTCGAACTCTGGTCTCCCTGGTTAACAGTAGGGATAGAAAAATCTGCCCGTTTTGGTTCTCTCAGTTTCTCATTTTTTTCCAGTTTTAAATTCAGTTCTCCACATTTCTGCAATTATTTGAGTTTTAAAAACCCTTCTTCAACATTTTCATCTGAATGTCTCCTACTCAACACATTTTTCCATTCAGTTCTTGCAACGAGTTTCTCCTAAATTTAATGCATTTTACATTATTTTTATTAATATATTCGCTTTATGCACATTTCCCCAATATACGCATTTGTGTAAACATTGTATGGTTGGAGAGTTGCATTGCAAAATGTGAGTAAGTATGAATTACAAAGGATGGCTGTCTTGCAATTCTCATATTGCTTTCGAAAGTCCAAATTTGATAAATTAGGCTTTAAATGTTGAACTGAACTGAATTCATCCCTATCCCTAATTGACACTAATTGATAAGTGATCCCCTTAATCATTCTGATTACCCTTTTCTGAACCTTTTCCAACTCTACAATATCCTTTTTGAGGTGAGGTGACCAGAACTATACATTATTCCAAATGCAGCCGCACCATAGATTTACATAATGACATTATGATATCAGCAGTTTTATTTTCAATACCTTTCCTAATATGGAATATGGCTTTTCACAGCTGCTGCACACTGGGTTGACATCTTCATCAAGCTATCCCCTGAAACCGAAAGGTCTCATTCCTGGTCATTCACCACCCGTTCAGACCCCATGACCATATATGTAAAAGTAAAGGCAAAGGTGTCCCCACACTTGTAGTGCGAGTTGTTTCTGACGCTTAGGGTGACGTCTTGAGATGTTTACTAGGCAGACCGTATATATGGGGTGGGATTGCCAGTTCCTTCCCCGGCCTTTCTTTACCCCCCAGCATACGGGTACTCATTTTATCGACCACGGATGGATGGAAGGCTGAGTGGACCTCGACCCCTTTTACCAGAGATTCGACTTCCTCCTTCCATTGGAATCAAACTCCAGCCGTGAGCAGAGCTTTGGCTGCGTTACCGCCGCTTACCACTCTGCGCCACGGAGGATCTATATGTAAAATTATATAGGTATAATTTATGTAAATTATATGTATGAACATATATGTAAAAAAATTCCTTTTGTCTGTCCTGAATCTTCCAACATTCAGCTTCATTGAATGTCATGAGTTCCAGTGTTATGAGAGAGGAAGACAAACGTTTCTCTTTCCACTTTTTCCATGCCATGCATAATTTTATACACTTCTATCATGTCACCTCTGACTCAACTTTTCTCTAAACTAAAAAGTCCCAAATGCTGCAACCTTGCCTCATAGGTGAATCGCTCCATCCCTTTGATCATTCTGGTTGTCCTTTTCTGAACCTTTTCAGACTCTACAATATCCTTTTCAGATGAGGCAACCAGAACTGTACACAGTATTCCAAATGCTACCACACCATAGATTTATACAGCAGCATGCTATCAGCAGTTTTATTTTCAGTACCTTTCCTAATGAACCCTAGCATGGAATTTGCCTTTTTCACCGTGGCCGTACACTGTGTCAACATCTTCATTGAGCTATCCACTATGACCCCCAGGTCTTATTCCTGGTCAGTCACTGCAAGTTCAGACCACATGAGCGTATACGTGAAATTAATTTTTTTTGCTCCAATATGCATAGCTTTACACTTGTTTACATTGAATTGCATATTGCCCATTCACTCAGTTTGGAGAGGTCCTTTTGGAGCTTCTCACAATCCCTTTTTGTTTTAACAGTCCTGAACAATTTAGCATCATCAGCAAACTTGGCCATCATTGCTTATCCCTAACCCTAGATCATTTACCAACAAATTTAAAAGCTCAGGTGCAATAGCAATCCTTGGGGGACTCCACTTTCTACAGCATGCCACTGGGAGAACTGTCAATTTATTCCTACTCTCTGCTTCTTATTGCTGATCCACATGAGGACCTTTCCTCTTAGTCTTTGGTGAGGTACCTTGTCAAAAGCTTTTTGAAAGTCTATACCTACTGAATCACCTCTATCTATATGCTTGTTGACACTCTCAATTCTAATAGATCTTTCCCTTGCAGAAGCCATACTGGCCCTGCTTCAGCAAGGCTTGTTCTTCTATACGTTTGATTAATTTATCTTTAATACTACTTTCTACCAGTTTTCCAGGGATAGATGTTAAGCTACATGGCCTGTAATTTCTGTGATCCTCCCTGGATCCCTTTTTAAAGACTGGCTTTACATTGGCCACTTTTTAGTCCTCAACTATGGAGGCAGATCTGGGGAACAAGTTACATATTTTTGTTAGAAGATCAGCAATTTCACATTTGCAGTGGCAAAGCATTGTATCAAGAAGGACAGCTGGCTGAGCAGTGTGATATGTGGGGGTCTCATCAATATCTCATTGGAACTCCCCAGTCCCTCAGGTAGTGTAGACTCTAAGGATCTTCTGGGAGACTAAGACAGTCTGCTGGCATGTCTGGTAGCATGTGGGTCCATCAGAGTTGACTTCTGTATTGTAGCCTTATCAAGCCTGAACATCGGGAAGCCCTGGGTGTTGCTTATTCCTAGAACAATGAGCTGAAGTTGTACACATTGTTGCAGTGTCTGTTGTCACTGAGAGCCCACTTTGTCCTCCACGTATGCCCCAGGGACTGGAATATACATACCCATCTGCAGAAGTGGGGAATTAGGTGGGTTCTGGTCCCCAGACTAGCCAAGTCCAATGTAGGGTGGGGGGACGAGGGCAGGAGCAGCTTGTTATGCCCAAGGGGAGGATGCTGTGTCGAGCAGCACATGGCCTCTTGGCAACACAGCTCTTGACTCAGTCTATTGCTGCTCCTTGGAGCCCCATGGAACAAGCTGGCAGCAAGCAAGCCCCACCAGAGTCAGGCAGCTCTCCAGCTGGGGCTAGCAGGGGTGCAGAGCTGTCTGCTGAATGTGGAGGGTTGCCCTAGAAAGGGTTGCACTGATTTGTGAAGGGGATGACCACAACGCTTGACCACTGTGGTCACCTGGCAAATGGAGAACCTCCAGCAGGAGAAAAGCTGGTGTGCCTCCAAACCTCCTGGGATACAGCCACAGGTGCCACTACTATTCCCATCCTGAGCAGGGTAGGGGGCTAGTGTGGTCACCCACTCAAATGCCATTGCCAACAGCAGGATAAGGATGGGATGGCATAGCTCTCCCTGGCCCTTTCCAGCCCACATCAGTTCCAGCAACGTACCCTGGGTGTGCTTATTCACTCCTGTATTCCTACCCTCCACCCTTCCTTACATGTGCTGCTTCTCAATAAATGTGCAGTGAATTGAGTTTGTGTCTGTCTTAGCTTCTTTTCAACAGGCAGGCTGCTAGATCATGCCAGGCCTTCCTTTTGCTGGATGGATGGCCTCTGAGCCCTTGCCTCCCTATCTGTACCTGTGAGCTGCTGACAAGCCTGTGCCCCTGTGACCTCCTTTGACTTCCTTTGCCTCTTTTGCTGGGCAGTAAAAAGATTTCCCCTGTGGCATGTGCACCATGTGTTGGTGCAGTCTCAATCCTTCATGTCAGTAGACCCATGTGTTGGCTTGTCAGGACTCCTGCAACATGTGTCATGTGATGCTTGTTGCTGTGCTGCCCTCTGCTGGCCTTTCCATCTCTCTGGGCCAGTGTGTGGAGATGTTGGATCCCATGGAGACTCCAGCCAGACAGCTTGGAAGTAAGTTGGTACTTTTTCCAGAATGCACCACAGGGCTGTGTTAGCTTTAGTTGCTGTATCACCTACCATGTTCTATCATTGTTGGACGTGTGGTGTTGTCATGGGAATGCCCCAGCATTGGATCCATTGGATCCCTCCATGGCTGAGTGAAAAGGGTACATCATCACTTCTCTGGCCGTGATTGATAGGCAATGGTGGGGCTGTCATGGCATGGGGGATGTGGCTGCTGTTTTTTCTTCTTCTCAGTCCTGTCCTTTTTGGTGCTCTGTGTTTTAAACCTGCAACCCTGTTATAGGCTGGGTGAGTGCAGGATACTGTGGATGTTGCAGCAAAGTACTCTCCTGTCCTCAGTGTAACTGGCATATAGGATTGCTCTGTTGAATCCTCTTCTCTGTCTAGAAACAGCTTTTGAGTAGAGGAAATTAATTTCTTATTAGTAATTTTGTACAGATCTCATCTGTACACACCCATTTGCTACCCATGACATCTAAGATACGATCTCATCTAAAACTTGCCTTAGCAGATTAATCAAGGGATATTAAGTTTAAATACCTGCTCAAATGAATGTCCAAATAAGTTTAATGTTATCCAAGTGATTCATTCATGTTCAGCTACAGTCTAAAATTAATTCAGAAACACTTTATCAAATCACATAAAAATGTAGCAAAAGGCCAGAAGTTATTATAGTTATGTTGAATTATTATTTTACACCCAGTAATAAAATGTAGGGAAAATGTACCCAGGCTTGGTTTCACTGTACTATTTACAGAGCATATGAGTTCCTGGTATGGGTATATAGGAAATCATCTACATCAGCCTTTCCCAACCTTTGGGTCCCCAGATGTTGCTGGACTACAACTCCCATCAGCCCCAGCCAGCATGGCCAATGGTCAGTGATGATGGGAACTGTAGTGCAGCAACATGTGGAGCAGATCAGAGCTTCTTGTTCTCCTCACTCCACATTGAGGAGGCTAGTCCAGCAACATCTGGAGACCCAAAGGTTGGGAAAGGCTGATGTAGATGATTTATTTATTTATTTATTAAATTTATACCCCGCCTTATGGCCCAAAGGCCCTCAAGACGGCTTACAAAAAAACACGAACATAATACATCAATAAAATAATACAGTTCTCAAAATTAAATAACAAATAACATTTGCAGTAACTATGAAATAAGGTGATTCCCGCATCATAACGTAACAGTCAGCAAAAAAATAAAATAAAAACAGAGCAGAACAAAGCAGTGAAAAACAAAGAATCTTCCATGGTCTTCTTCTCCAAGGTCACCTCAAGGTGATGCCAAATGCGATGCTAAGTCAGGCAGCCCCTCTCCTTTATATACCTGCAGCAGAGAAAAAACAGGATGGCAGAGTCAGGTCATATTTTTGTGGTTTTGATTTTTAAAATATGTTATTACTTTTTTCCATTTTAAAAGAAGTAACAAAAGTGCAAAAGTAAATTATGAAAAACAAAAGATGTTTCAGTAGTGTCTCTTTATAATATATATCTCAAGAATGATTAAAGGCTGCCATTTCTCTCCTTGGGCTTGCGATAAGAGTCTTCATTTCACCTTTATATCATTTCTCTCTTTTTTTTATTTCTGCAGTTCAAGATTTTTCTTAGCTGTTCAGAAATAGATAGGATAATTTTGTTGTTCCTATATCTAGGCTGCACGATATTTGCTTTCACCAGCACATTTGCTTTAAAAGTTATGTCTAACAAACTGTCAGTCAACTTATGACATTTAACAAACTTTTTGAAAGACTGAAAGTTAGATTATATATATATATAAAATAAAAGATAATCATCATTCCACAACATTTATTTCCACCATAAATGAAGAATCTTTGGGACTATGGCATTTCCAACTTTTGAAAATATTTCTATGGTATATGTTAGGTCTCTCCTGAGTCAAGCAACACCTCCAAGGAAGCTTGCCTTATGCTTCCCATGGAATTAAAGGATGATGAAAATGAAATGGACTGCCTTCAAGTCAATCCCGATTTATGGCAACCCTATGAATAGAGTTTTCATGGTAAGCAGTATTCAGAGGTGGTTTACCATTGCCTCCCTCTGAGGCTGAGAGGCAGTGACTGGCCCAAGGTCACCCAGTGAGCTTCATGGCTGTGTGGGGATTCGAACCCTGGTCTCCCAGGTCTTGGTCCAACACTCTAACCACTACACCACAATGGCTCTCAAAGGATGATACATTTTGTTAATCTGGGTCCTGCTAGGCCTGCATATTCAGCAAATATGACAGATATGGTAAAATTGATGCACAGAGTGGAGCAGCCAAGCTGAATGATACTGTGCCATGTCTGAGTAATTTCTGAGTAAGCTGCTTGAACCTTTGTGTGCATTTTCACTTCTGCAAGTATTAGAATGTGAGGCCTTCACATCTTAATAAGAGTGGTAGCAAACAGCTATGAAGTCAAAACACAAGTCACAGCATAACATGCTTTAGCAAGCCAGTGTCAGAGAGTGTCAAAGTGCCCTGTGTGGAGAACCAATGATACCGCAGGGTTCCCAGTTACTTTCTTCCTTCTCCCAGACAGATTATGGTAATTCATAGTCTACTTGTTGTGTGGGTCAACCCACATAATAATCAACATTAACGCAAAAATTAAATAAAAGTCCAGTTTCCTGGTTCAGTTGCTGATCAATTTAAGAGGGGGTTGATCAATGAGCAGGGGTTGGACTTGATGGCCTTAGAGGCCTTTCCAACTCTACTATTCTGTGATTCTATGTATTGAGTTTTGAGTTAGTTCTTCTTCAAAAATAAGTGCTCAGAAATGACTGCTGAGCACCAGCCCAATGCTAGGTTACATAATCTCTGGGTCTGGGAAAGTGCTTCCTCACCCAACGCAGCAGCACAGTCTCACGCAGCAACTTCTTTCATAGTTTCAGCCAGAGGGGAGGGAGAGCTGGTCAAGGCATGTGGGCCATCTTCTGGGGGAAGCAGCAGAAAGGAGACTCAAAGATTTTGAGGGCTAATATGGATGTTTAAAAGAAGAGAAGGTAAAAGAGAGGGATGGGTGATTGATTGAAAGATTACTGAGGGGCTTTCCCTCAGTGTCTTTTTAAATATGCCTCTAGCACCTTGACAGCAGCAATTTCCATGTTGCCTGTAAGTGGCACATCAAGCAGAGGCTTGAGACACCAAAGAAAAAGCTACAGTTTGAATTAGTGACTCTCCCTCAGCATGTATACTAGGAAAGACTTTTGCTAGCTAGACATACTGGGATAAGAACTTTGGAGAATGCAGATGCATTTCTCTCCTGCCTGACCTCTAACCTATTCAGGTCATCCCAGGCACATTCTTATTTAGGGCTCTGACAGAGGAAGCACCATGCTTGAGACACACATGATGATAATTCTCCAGTAGATATTTGCACATGGTGCCCTATTTACACACCACATACGTGTGGTGAGAAAAATTATATCCAAATAGCATGCAGAACCAGATGCGATTACACTTGCAGCAAGTGCAGATTGGTGGCGCTCCTAGAAGAAAAGGTTAGGGGGCTGCAGCAACGCATAGACACCCTGTGACTTATCAGAGAAGATGAGGACTTCCTCGATAGAACACAAGAGGAATTAAGGGAGTGACACAAAGTACAGGAAGAAAGTGACAAGGAAGAACAGGACTGCAACAGCTACAAATCCCCGTGGAGGACTGTCACTGTAAGGGCAAGGAAAAACAGCAAGGATTCAGAACTGATGCAACTAACAAATCGCTTTCAGTGTCTCTCGGCAGACAGCACCTCTGAAGAGCCTCAACAAACTCACCTGCATCAAGAGACACTGACTGCAAAGGAAGACTCCACACCTCGGAAGAAGGAAGCTGATGCAACCACTGCTCGCGGCAAAAAGAGGAGGGTGCTGGTGGTTGGAGACTCGTTGCTCAGGGGGGTAGAGGCACCGGTATGCCAGCCGGACAAAATGAATCGAGAAGTCTGTTGTCTCCCTGGGGCACGCATCCGGGAAATCGCTGACAACCTGCCGAGGCTCATTGGGAAACAAGATAGGTACCCCTTTCTCCTCATCCATGTGGGCACGAACGACACGGCCAGAAACACCTTGGAACAGATCACCTCGGACTATGAGGCTCTGGGTAGGAAGGTCAAGCATTTGGGGGCACAGGTGGTCTTCTCGTCAATTCTTCCCATGAAGGATAGAGGACTACAAAGGGAAAGGAAGATACTGCAGGTCAATGACTGGTTACGCAGATGGTGTCGACGGGAGAGGTTTAGATTCTGGGACCATGGTCTAAGCTTCTTGGAGGGGGGACTGTTGGCAAGAGATGGGCTGCACCTCACAAGGACTGGGAAGAATCTCTTTGGCAGAAGTATGGCAAAACTCATCAAGAGGGCTTTAAACTAAAGCCTCTGGGGGATGGAGATGATAGCTTAAAGACCAATCCAAAGACAGCGGGTTGTAAATGCAGCGATTTGAAGGGTACAGGAGACACTGGGAGGGAGAAAGGGATGCACGGCAAAGCTCACGGTATATTAACGGAGGAATCCAATCGGGACAAAAGAGACTTCTGGTGTCTATATACCAACGCGCGGAGCTTGGGAAACAAGCAAGGGGAGCTTGAAGTCTTAGTGCATCAAGGCAAATATGACTTCATAGGGATAACAGAAACTTGGTGGGTTGACTCCCATGATTGGAATATAGCCATTCAAGGATATAAACTCTACAGAAAGAATAGAAACAACAGAAAAGGAGGGGGAGTAGCTTTATACGTCAAAGACAAATACACCTCTATGGAAATCCAAGAGAGCGAACAAAGGGGTCCGATAGAGACCATTTGGGTAAAAATAAATGGAGAAACAAATAAAACCGACATGGTAGTAGGTGTCTACTACAGACCCCCTGGCCAAGAAGAGGTGGTAGACGAGGCCTTTCTCAAACAAATCTCTGAAATCTCAAGGAGGCAAGAAGTAGTAGTGATGGGGGACTTCAACTACCTGGATATCTGCTGGGAGACAAACTCTGTGAAGCACAAAGCCTCCAACAAATTCCTGATGGGCCTTGCTGATAATTTCCTCTTTCAAAAAGTAGAAGAAGGAACAAGGGGATCAGCAATCCTGGACCTGATCTTAACTAACAGGGACGAATTGGTCACGGGAATTAAAGTGGTCGGTACCTTGGGGGAAAGTGACCATGTAATGCTGGAATTCGGGATTCTGGGGAAAGCCAAAGAAGAAGATAGTCAAACATGGACCTTGGATTTCAGGAAAGCCGATTTTAGCAAGCTCAGGGAAATGATGGGTAGGATCCCGTGGCTAGATAGACTAAAGAAAAAAGGAGCCCAAGAAGCGTGGGAGTTCATGAAGAACATATTACAAAAAGCGCAATCGCAAACAATTCCAAAGAGGAAGAAAAATGGAAGACATCGGAAAAAGCCAATGTGGCTACACGGAAGACTGGTGGAGGAGGTAAAAGTAAAAAAGAGCATGTATAAAGAATGGAAGGAAGGACGCATCACCAAGGAAGAGTACCGACGAGCAGCTTGGGCTTGCAGGAATAGCGTAAGGAAAGCTAAAACCCAGAATGAGCTGAGGCTGGTGAGGGAAGCGAGGAACAACAAAAAGGGGTTTTTCAGATATGTTCGAAGCAAGAGAAAGACCAAGCAAACGGTGGGACTGCTGCTGAATGAGGATGGCAAAATGTTGACAGATAACGAGGAAAAAGCAGAACTGCTCAACACCTATTTTGCCTCCGTTTTCTCCCAAAAAGGGAACAGTGTGCAACCTTGCATCGGTAGCAATCTCAGTAAGGGGTCGGGACTGCAGTTCGAGATTGATAAGGAGAGAGTCAGGAAATACCTAGTTAACCTAAATGAGTTCAAATCTCCAGGGCCTGATGAACTGCATCCCAGAGTATTGAAGGAACTTGCGGATGTACCCTCGGAACCTCTTGCCATCATCTTTGAGAAATCCTGGAGAACGGGAGAGGTGCCGGAGGATTGGAGACAGGCAAACGTCGTCCCGCTCTTTAAAAAGGGTAAAAAAGAAGATCCGGGGAATTACAGGCCGGTCAGTCTGACTTCAGTACCGGGAAAGATATTAGAACGGATAATAAAAGAGTCCATTGGCAACTATCTAGATGACAATGCTGTGATTAGAAGGAGCCAGCATGGGTTTGTCAAGACAAAATCCTGTCAAACTAATGTCATCTCTTTTTTTGATCGGGTCACTAGCTTAGTAGATGGTGGAAGTGCTGTAGATGTCATCTATCTAGATTTCAGCAAAGCGTTTGACAAAGTCCCCCACAACCTTTTGATTAGCAAACTGGTCAAATGCGGACTACATGGAAATACTGTCAGGTGGATTCACAACTGGTTGGAAAACCGTACTCAAAGAGTGGTCGTCGGTGGCTCTGCTTCGGACTGGAAGGAGGTCTCCAGTGGAGTGCTACAGGGTTATGTCCTGGGGCCGATACTCTTCAACATTTTTATCAATGACTTAGATGATGGGGTGGAGGGAAGCCTTATGAAGTTTGCGGATGATACGAAACTGGGAGGGATAGCTAACACAATGGAAGACAGGAATAAAATCCAAAGGGACCTGGATAGACTAGAAAATTGGGCTGAAATTAATAAAATGACATTCAATAAAGACAAATGCAGGATTCTGCATTTAGGCCACAAAAACAAAATGCACGGGTACAGGATGGGAAATACCCGGCTTAGCAGTAGTGTGTGTGTGAAGGACCTTGGAATTGTAGTGGATCGCAAGTTGAACATGACCCAGCAGTGTGATGCTGCGGCAAAAAGGCAAACGCGGTTTTGGGATGCATAAACAGAGCTATAGTTTCCAGGTCGAGGGAAGTAATAGTCCCACTATATTCTGTATTGGTCAGGGCTCATCTGGAATGCTGCATTCAGTTCTGGGCGCCTCATTTTAAGAAAGATATAGACAAGTTAGAGCGGGTTCAGAAGAGGGCGACAAGGATGATAGCCGGTATGGAGAACAAGTCTTATGAGGAAAGGTTGAAGGAACTTGGCATGTTCAGTCTGGTGAAGAGAAGGCTGAGGGGTGATATGATTGCACTCTAAGTACCTGAAGGGCTGTCACATAGAGGAGGGTACAGATTTGTTCTCTGCTGCCCCAGAGGGTGGGACTAGGTCTAATGGTTTTAAGTTGCAGGAGCGCAGATTCAGATTGGATATTAGAAGGAACTTCTTGACAGTAAGGGCAGTTCGGCAACGGAACCGACTGCCTAGGGAGGTGGTGGGATCCCCTTCACTGGATGTCTTCAAGCAGAGGCTGGACAGCTATCTGTGGGAGATGCTCTAGCTGTGGATTTCCTGCTGTGAGCGGGGGGTTGGACTAGATGGCCTACAAGGCCCCTTCCAACTCTATGATTCTATGATTCTATGATTCTCCGGTGTTCTAGTTCAGGTAGGGATAACCTGTGACCATTAATTTGTTCAAGAAAGAAGTTAATAAGCACCTAATCCTGCTCTGCTCATTAAAATAACTGCAGAATAAACAAACTCTTACTTCTTTTGCGGGCAAAGAAACATGCTTCTTTATTGCTGGCTTGGTAGACAGTACAACTGAAAATGAAACCAGAACAAAGGAAAGTCCAAGCAGTGGAGTCTAACTCTAGCCCATAATGCAAAGTTCTCATAATTAACTCTTCAAGGGTCTTGCTATTACACAGGCTGTTTTTCCAGGATAGCCTAAGTATTATAGGAAGAGACTTTGAAAGCAAAGATTGCACTTGCTATTACCAGTGTGGTTTTTACTTTCAAAGTATTTTTCTCTTGCTTTCTCTCGATGCTAGACTACAGAGTGGATCTGCCCTTCTCAACCCAAGACAGAGAGATGATAAAAGTATGTGTCGATATAAACGCATGCACACACATATACCTCTAGCCCACAGCCATGCTACTGGCATGTGGCCCTTGAATACCCAGCCATCACTGCAAGTGGCCCCCAGGGCAACAATGTTGCCTGCCCCTGTTTTACTCATACTCTGATTTTATTATTTGTATGGCTACTGTTGGAAACACAATACCGGACTAGATGGGCTTTTAGTTTGATCCAACAGGGCTCTTCTTACATTTTGAGTCTGACCTATGTTAAATTGCTTGTTATTGTTTTTTTTAAGGAAGGTAACTAATTAACATTTAAATAAACATATCAATAAAATAGTGTCTCTCTTTTGGCCTTTGTGGCTCTTCTTTTGGAGTTTAACAATAAGTTTTGATATATGAAATTTTATGTTCATGTAGAGTAGGCCGATTTAGGTCCTAGTAAATATATGCTTCACAATGGCACACATCAAAGACAGGTTTGCAGAAAGCATAAACTCAACATTGATTGCTACATTACGAAGGAACCTGTCACTGTAAAGAGCCACAGAATTGGTTTAAAAAAACTGAGGAAAATAGGATCCATTAGAAATCTATTGCAGAGAAGTCTCCAATGAATCATTTAAATGGACAGCTATAGGAAATACAATAAGAACAGGAACTGAAATAGACAAACACAGGGTGTTGTCTTATTTTGTCCAAGAATTCTCTATTCACCTCCGCTTAGGGAAGGATATTGTTGTATAAGAATTATGACATCAATAAAGGTAAGGCTTTCAGTGTGTATGTCAAAGATAAACTAACAGAAAGGTAAAGATTCCATTAGCCGAGGAAATCTTATCAATTCCTAATGTGAAACTGTAAAAATGGAGAAAACCTGGTTTCACTGTGGATGATGCGTTTTACTGAGGGCACATTTTATAGAGAGTCAAGATATTAAATGATTTTTTGTGCCTTAAATCCTTTTGGGTGAAGCTGTCAACTCAAGCTATATCAATTGGAGGCACAATTCATGGCCTAATGGGCTCTACTGTCTGACACATTGTTTTAGCAAATAAAAATAGTGTGTTTGCCATAGGAAGGCCACTATCTGAAGGAACACTTACCTAAGAGGGAGAAACAACAAAACTTACTGAACTTATCGATCTAATGAGAGAATTTCAGAGGTGCTATAGCAGGAAATGTTTATGAACCAGTTCAGATGCAATTTTTAGCTAGCACTAATAAAAACATTCACGTTTGCCATCTACATTTTGAATATGAAAGTTCAAATAAAACAAGACATCTTGAGTTGGTTCAAATATGGCAGGCTTCATCCCATCATAAGGGGTGACCATGCCTGCTAATTTCACCATATATATATATAATTCAGTCCCAAATAGTAAGTCCAATTGGAAAGACACTGAACAGCTCTGAAATAGATCAGGCTGCTTCCTGTCTTTACAGATACAAGTTGAATCTTGTGACTGGTGCATACCACTACATGTCATCCACCAAAGGGAGGGAACTCAGTCGCATACCCAATCCAGCAGAGCTGAACTTGTCACACATCAGCTGATGGGCAGTGAGTTCAGCCCTGTTTGCTGCAGATATCCATTGCACAATCAAGTTCCCCATGGGGAACTTGGTCACACAATCAGTCCATTAGCTGATTGCCAATGAGTTCAATTTAGCTTGCTGCAGGGATTGGCTATAGAATCATGTTCCCCATAGGGAACTTAGTTGCACAGCTGAGTCTCTACCTGCCCCACAAATGACATCCAGTATCACATCAGGTGTGGGCATGTGGGTGTGGTTAGGGGGAAATGACCTCATGGGTCAAATTAGGACAAATGCTTACTGAGTCAAATATGGCCTGTGAGCTGGAATTCCCCGACAATGTTATAGGGAAACAGGATTTTTAGGAAATGTGACACTGAGCGTTGTTTTGCTGCAGCTCTGGAATCAGAGAGAGAGGGTTTAATGTATGGGTCCTGTGTGGTAAGGTTTGAAGTGCCTGAAATGACTGCATCTAAGCTATGAAAAATTTCCACTAGGTGGACACACTCTTAATTGATGAGGTTGCTAGCCAGTCACCCAGTAAAGCCACATTCTGCTAATTAACTAGTTAACCAACTGATCCATTGGCCAGTACCAGTTTGAAAGCATTCTGTCAACCTAACAGGCTGGTATTGATTTGAGTTCGTTCTTTACCCACTAGCCGCTGCTTTTAACAATCAGAGGGTTTTAGGCGCTCAGAAAAAATATAGATATTAATATTTATATTTTAAAGGAAATATCTATATTTTGAGGGAAATGTTGATATTTCCTTTAAAATATCTATATTTAGAAGGAAATACCTATTTTTTCAAGGCAATATTGATAAATTATCATTCTTACAATCAATGTTTTAGAGGTGGATTTTTTTTAAAAAAGACAGTTTTCAAAAATAGCTGTGGAAATTTGCAGCATTAAAATCCACTCCTCAGCTTTTGAGAATAAGTGAATCAATGGAAAATTTGGTACCAAATCCAAATTGTTCAGAATTCTAGCACATCCCTAACTGGGAGGCAGAAAAGTCAATGAAATGCTGTGACCTTACTCTTCTCTTGGTTATGTCCCAGCTCCATCCTCTACTGCAAGATTTGACCCTGACTCCGAGTCTCTTCAGGATCCACTCCTGAAATTCCTTGATGCCTGGCTCCCAACCCCCAACCCCCCCCCAAAATAATAAATTTAGTATTGGAGCATTCAGTGAAAGCTAATATACTCTGCACAGTCAGAACAAACAAAGCTAATTGCATTAAAAAAAAACTAGAAATGGACACAAATATAAATGTATTGTTTTGCTACCTTTTTCTTCCCTGAGATGGCTGAAATAAATCTGGTTACAAAGGCAATTCTGTAGACAAGCCAGATTAATGTTTGCAATTATTGCAAGCTGGCATCTAGAAGTCCCTGGCCTTGGTGAGAGTGCAAACTGCATTATTTAGATAACCTAAGCATTTATATTTCTTATTAAGTACCCTTCAGAAAAATCAATACAGTAATTAAGAATATGGTTATATAATCTTAAGTAATTAGCCATTGATCCTTGAGCAGCAAGATGAATACTAATGTGCACCTTCTTGCATCGCAGAGGTGATTAGAAAGGACTTTGGAGCCATCTTCAAAAACAGAGGGCCAGAGCTTTTCGCCCAAATGGAATTCAAATCATGATTGGATGGTCCTCTACAGGCAAAAGAGCAAAGGGATTTTGAGAGGAGATAAGAAAAAGTTTTGATGCAACTAGCAAAATTACTTTGGGAAGTTTCCCACTTGTATATCAATTACTTATGTTCTTATAAGAGCGGTACAGGATCAGACCAAAGGTCTATCCAGTTCAGCATCTTGTAACCCGCACTGGCCAAGCAGAAGCCTGCAGGATGCCCAAAAGTAGGACATGAGCTCAGTAGCCCTCTCCTGCTGTTATTTCCCAGAAACTGGTACTCAGGGGTATTCTGCCTCTGATTCTGGAGGTAGTATCATGCCATCATGACCAGTAGCCACTGAAAGCTTTGCGCTCCATGAATTTTAAAGTCATGTAAAGTTTCTTCCATTCACAAACCAGTATAGAATACCAAATTAAACACAGTCTTCAACTTTCTATGATAATTAATTAGCTTTATTTTACAGAGAAAAACTACTAATTCAAAATCTTGTACCATGTTGTTCTTGAAAAATGAAATGGACTGCCTTCAAGTCGATTCCGACTTATGGCGACCCTATAAATAGGGTTTTCATGGTAAGTGGTATTCAGAGGGGGTTTACCATTGCCTCCCTCTGAGGCTAGTCCTCCCCAGCTGGCTAGGGCCTGCTCAGCTTGCCAAAGCAGCACAAGCCAGCCCCTTCCTTGTCTGCAACTGCCAGCTGGGGGGCAACTGGGCTCCTTGGGACTATGCAGCTTGCCCACGGCTTCACAGGTGGCAGGGCATGTAACCCCTGAGCCACTCACCATGGGGGTGATCTTTAGCTGGCCCTTGACACCCAGGAGACACAAGCAGGGATTTGAACTCACAGACTCTGGACTCCCAGCCAGGTTATACCATGCTGGAGGATGCTCTTCTAATTTTCTGTTCATTATAACTCATATTCAAAAAGAAGGAAGCAGGTTAGGAATGTAGATGAATCATTTGATATTTCACCATGTGCATATTGGTCCAATCTCAGCATAACTACATTATATCCAACAGTTTGACAAATTTACGCAAGTTGTAACCTATGTCAATGAGCTTCCAAAAGGGCAAATTTGCACTAAACACTCCTAAGAAATATAACAATCATGTATATGTGTGGGCAAAATGCCACCTTGACCTTAACTCTGTCAATCAATGTCAGGCCAGGTTTTCATTTTACATTATTCATTAATATTTTCTCAGATTCCAGTGGTAGTATACATCTCCAAATATGTATAGATCAGCCTGTGTTTTCAAACAAGCCATGACCTTTGTATAGCAATCACATTTTTCTTTCAAGAACAGGCTAGTGTGACAGCCTTCTTAAAACCCCAGATGAGGGAAACCAGGTCCACTCGCCAAGTTCAATTGTTCCCTTGCTGGCACCAGCTGTCCCATCCCACCTGCCTTTTGTAACCTTTGCTAAACTACTGACAGCTCATAAGATGACTGCCCAAAACAGGAGCTGTAATATAAATGTGAGAGTATAGGTCCTAATATGTCTCTAGTACATGACTAAGTATATAAGGGTTCCAATACTATTTCAAAACTTGTTACACTCCAGACAGTAGAGCGAAGCAAAGAGAAACTTTTATTTTTTAGACTTCTTTGAGACTAGGGATGGAGAAGAATTCTGCCCAAATCAGACTTGGGATTGGATTTTTTAAAAATCCGCCCATCTGTTCTCTTTGCAGACCAATCCTGAAGGCACCAGATTTCCAGTTTGTTTTCCGACACTGGTCTTTTAAAAAAAATCAAATATCATTAAAGGGTTAATGCTACAGCAATTAACAGAGAATCCTAGAATGCCTCCCTCACATTAAGGCGATGCTCTAGGATTCCCTGTTAATATCTGGTATTAACCCTCCTTCATTTTAAAAAAAATCTAAAATGGGGGGGGAGAAGCCGCAAGCCACGAAATAAGCTGCAATGCAGGATGGCCTCCCTGGGTCTTTCTGCAGCCTTCTCAGAGAGAATGAGAGAAGCTGGATCACCCATGGAGGAGGATCCACCTCCCCAGCCCAGGCTATATCATTCTCCACCCTTTCTGACACCACAGAGATGGTCGAGGGGATTTGGGATTTGGGACAGCCTGTGCCGCCAGTTAAAGAGTTCCCTAAGAAGGGTTAGAGGGGAAAAAACCCTAATTATGAGGTGAGCCAGGATAAATTTTCCATCACTACCTAATACCACCTCACATGTCCATGGGTGCACAGAACCAGTTGCACCACACTTTTGATCCTATTTTTTCTCCCAGTTTTGTTGCATGACATAATTCACAATCTCAGTGTCTTTCTAACTAAGTTACATTTTGTTGTTCTCTGTCATGAAAGATTTTGGGGGAATCAGACATATGCCATGAACTTCCATCTCCTTGTTTCTGTATCTTTAATGCTCAAGCTATGATGGAAATATATTACACATATTTTAAAGTGGCACAAACAACCCTGCCCCTCATCACCATGTCGAAATATAATTGAAGCTATTGAACATGGCGCATCTATGATCTGAACATCTCCATTACATTGTCATTTGAAATAGAATTCCCATTCTTTGTAATTTATGGATGAATTGAAGCACAACTGCACCAGAGGGATGTAGTATATACTTGTCTGTCTGGAGCAATATATGTATTTTAGGAGACATAAATAAAGTCCATAATACTAGGTATTTTCAGTAATTCCCTTTTTTATCTGATTTGAGTTAAAAATGCTTTTAAAGTTGAATTGCGACATCTAAATCACCACCGTTGTCAAGTTTTCTTTCAGGATTTCTTGACAGTCTTTCAGGAGTTAGGGAAACAATATAAAAGTGCTACAGCAGAGTCACTCGTGTGTGCTAGGGCTGCAATGTTTTAATAATTAATTAGTTAGATTAAATCCTTTTTTGCAACTAAAAAGTTTTCCTCAGAAATGTTGATTATATGTAATATAAGTATTTATAGAATCTCTAGGCAAAAGGAGAGAATGCCTCTTCTAAAATGAGGCCAGCTGCAACATACTGTATATGTACATAATTAAAACCAAAAATACACTTTTTCTTCAAAAATATTGTTCTAATCACATGCAAATTTATGCAGAGTTAGGCTGCAATCGTATATAGTACGCCTATTTGCCTGGGAATAACTCCCACCGAATTCATTGAGGCTTACTTCTGAGCAGACATATATGGGATTGTGCTGTTGTTAATAAATTAAACCTATTTGCTCCATTTATCCTTTGCTGGCCTTACTTTTTCACATTCTCCCCTCCTTCTGCTGTCTTGTTACTTTTGCCACTCCATTGTTCCCCACTTTCAGATGTTTTTCCCAAGAATTTTGGAGGAGGGACTAAAATTGCTTTGGATTTTTGCCTGAAGTGATATTTCAAGGCAAATTTAAATTAATTAAGAACTCTTTGGGGAAAACCATAACTATTGAAGTGGTATAATCGTGCTTTAAATGTAAGCTACAGATGTGACTATGTGTACACTCTGGGAACACTCAAATTAGGCTATCATGTGGTGAAGGAGAAGCCACCACACAAGCGGAAGCACCAGCCCATTAGGTGCCTGGTTTCTTTGTAAAGTGACTGGATTTCTGCAACCAGCATTGGAGAAATTGCCAAGACCTGCATTTATTGTTAATTTGTTGTGTCGGTTTCTAACCAGATAATTTCTTCAGATCAATTAATGCATATTGAAACTTGTGGCAATTGACCAAATATTACATATTTTCGTAATGGCTGTTGAGATTGCAGAGATTTTTTTAAAAAATACAGAAAGCTCAAACTTGGATTTGTTTGGCTTCAGGAGTAGGGGAAGATTATTGTAAGTAGTACCCTGTAACCCAGTATGAGCATTAAATTAAATTTTCTCGTCCCATCTAGGAAATACAGTATTAGTCTTTCAAGAGCAGTAGTTACTTTTCTGAGTGGGACCCCCTCAGCTTCTACTATCATTAAAGATGAATCGTGTATCCTCTCAGAGGTGTGCATGCATAACTTCAATTCACTTTCCCAGGGGGCTTGAAATATATCAAGAGTAAACAGGCCTCAAGCAGCACATAGAGAAAGGAGTAATTTCTTACAGTCCCCAAACTCAAAGTAACATACTGACAGTCCCTGTGAGTCTGAGAGAGGCTTATGTTTAATTCATAATACTCTTTGTGCACAGGCAGTCACAAAGCTAGCTCCTGTGTTTAGGAGGAAGATGCAGAAACAGCACAAGTAGCCTGAGAAACTTTCTTAGTTTTGTCTATACCTAATTCATACATGAGCATTTTAATATAGCATCATATACAGAGAAACCTCCCAGTAGCTGTAGTAGCTATCAGTCTCCAAATCAGCTACAGGGGACACTTTCTTGAGATCTCCCCTCCATCCTTCACTTTATCCTCCACGCCAGTTAAAGGAGAGAGTCATCAGTGCCATTTGCTCAGCTTCATGGCCGTACAGCATCTTGGTGTTTATAAGATGGGAAAACTGAACTTCCTTTTAACAAAACAAAGCAGTAAAACAGTCGCTGTCTGTGTGTGTATGAATAAATGGAGGAGAGAGAGATACAATGGAGAGGTGGAGAAGGTTCATGGGGAAAAGGAAAGATAATGCCAAGGAGGGAGATGGAAATGGAGGAGGCAGGGACAAGGGAGAGTGAAAGGGGAGAGAGATGGAAGAGAGACTGAGGGACAAACGAAGGTCATTATTAGTGACCACATCTGTTGTTTTCTTTTTAAAAAATAATAGTGGGGGCCTGATTTTATCAAATCCACTATGCATGGGGAGGGGAGGTTTAGCCTCCCCCCCCAACATTGTCCTGATGAAATCCTGCTATTAGCTCCAGAGGTAAAGTGCCCAGTAGCACCAATGGAAGCTTTCCTTCCAGGGAGCAGTTTCAGTCAAGACTTCAGTGGGGAGTAGGAATGGTGAAGAACGCTGCTATTTTTCAGGCATGGGTGCAGATTCAGATGCAATTCAAACATTTGCACTGTGCAAGGACTAGATAGTAATATTGCAGCAACTGGCAGCTTTTGTTAATACCAGTTTTTTCGAATATGTTTATTGATTCAGTGACCATTACAAACAAGTATAGGAGAGCATTTTTTTTCCTGGCTAGGGTTAATGCCATGCCCTCTATGATGATGGAAGGAAGCTTCCAAGGCACACCTCACAACCAGAGACTGTGTCCATGTGCAGTGGAGTCTATATACTATATATATATATATAGTACACATGCTATTGTACTGTAATTTTTATAAGGGTGCCGAGGGACAGGCTGCTGCATCCCATTTTGGAACGGTTTCCTGGTTGAACTGATGGAGTTCTTTTGAAAGTATGTAATAGTCCCTATGTAATTTTAAATGTTGCCAAATTTTTAGACATTGTTATTGACATTAAGGCTAAAATGCTTGTTGATTAGCTGTTTATAATACCAGTTGTGTGTTTTTTTTAAAAAAACTTTACAATATCATTAATGAACTGAAGCCATTTATAAAGATGGCTTTATTTCACTAATGTTAATTGCCATATTTTGCTAATCCAGTCAATGGAATGGCTCACACATTTGCTTGACAATCAAACTGTTTCGAAGTCTGTTGCCTGAAGAAAAAAGTCTGAGTACACTGAGGTGAGATTCAGAACGGGAGGAAGGGAAGGGAAGGAAAAAAACTAAAAGAAATGTATCTAGCATTGTCACTTTTTGGTCCATTATTTTTTAAAAGAATTACCTGCTGTACTTGTGTGTGTGTGCACGTGTGTGTGAAACCCGTCCTCTCCTTTCATCCTCCATTCATCAATGTATTCATTTCACCATCATATCATAGTGTTAAGGATAATTTGTGATCCTCTATGTGGTACTACAGTTCACTTAGGCTAACATCAGTTTGGGGCTTTCTGGGAAATAGAACCAAAGTGGCCTTTATTTGACTTTTGATATAAAATGTCGGTTTATTTCCTGGTGACCTGACCCTTACCTACATTCCAGTGGCTCGCATAATAAAAGCCGGTTTAAGCTGGAAACTTCCCTGCTCTGCATTTCTTTTATCACAATCATGTAACCTTGCTTATTGTTGCTAATGTGCCTTACACAAGAATGTCAAATGCTGTTCCTATTCCCCTCATATCCTTGACTTGTTCTATTCCTTTGATATGCAAGCGAAGCAATATCATGACTGTTTCTAGTTTATAGGGGGCGCCCGGTTGCAGCTGGGCCTCCCCTCCATAACTGTCTTTGTCTACTGTTACTTGGTGCTTATCTCAAGGACATGCGAAATAGGCAGACATGAAGTCTGGAAGATAGTCTTGATGTTTCCAATTGTGCCCCTTTCCTGTACCCCTTTACCTCCTTTCATATGCTCCTGTAACTGTAATTATTGGCAACTGCCCCCTTTGTTTTTATGACGTATACCCGATATTGTAAACTTCGGGGTAAGCCTATATATTCTCTAGCATTCAAATAAACGGGGTTCCCATGCTCGCAGGCTTTGGCGTGTAAGTATTGGGTCCCCTTTGCAAAGGCTTTTTTCGTGTGTTACTTGGTCTCTGACAGTGGGTTCATTTGCACCCAGCTCCGCACTCTTCCCGGGTGTAATAAGAGAGTTGGGGAGACAGGGCGGCTTGCGTGTTGGGTTTGGACCTAACAATTGGGGGCTCGTCCGGGATCCCTTGTGCGGACCCCCTTTTTGCCATTGCACCCCTTTATTTGATAACAGGCGCCACGAGAGAATTTTCTCGGTTATCAATAAAGCGGGCGGCTTTGACATTTTGGGGATAAAGCACAGCTGAGGAAAGAAACCCGCTGCCAGACGCCATGGGAAATAAAGGGAGCGTACCGGTAAAGGACAGCCCCTTGGGAATTATGTGCATGCTGTGGCAAGAAGAAGAATTGCCGGTTAGAAGAAGAGGCCTGAAAAAGAAAAAGATGATAGAGCTCTGTGAGGAGGAGTGGCCGCGGATGACTGCAGTGTCGGCACCGGGTGAACGGTGGCCGAGGGGTGGGTCCTTTGAAACCGCTCCGTTACTGGGAGTGCGGAGGCGGATTGGGGATACCCACCCGGACCAATTGGAATTTTGGCTCCTATGGAAAATAGGGTCGCAAAAATGGGATAGTCTTACTTTGATGGCAGTTAGAACTTTGTCCATTGAGGAACCCCCTCCTCAGTATTTTAATGACGATACGTCAAATAAAAGAACGGTCCTTACTCGTTCTATAATACCCTCTGCTCCAGATCCGCCACCAGCTCCCGGGGGCGGGCATCCCGATCTGGAGGAGAGGGGTCCTTCACCTATCTCAGATGATGAGATGGATGAAAAAGAAAAAGAGAAGGGGGCCTCAGGGGGTATGGACACGCGCCAGCGATACAAGGATAAGAGAAGGAAAGAGGCAGAGGCATTGGAGATGCCTCTTGTTATACATGACCAACCGTATGTGGATGGCCGAGGAGGCATCCAGCGTACAGAGGTAGTGGAGTTGAAGAGTTGGTTAGAATGGGACTTAAAGGAATGGAGCACTATGGCTGGGACCTTTGGGGAACAGCCAAGAAAAATCAGGGAATTGCTAGCCAGACTGTTTGAGAGCCACAATCCGACGTACTCAAATAGGGCTTGGCCGGAACAGGCTCAAGCGGCTGCAGCTTGGGTAGCGGGAGACTGGACGCAGCCTCGCCGCGCTCAGTTGCAGACCGATAGAGATAGGATTTTGAGGCACTTAGAGCGAATGTCACAGAAACCCCCCAACCAAGCTAAATTTATGGCAATCAAACAAGAGGCCAGCGAACCTCCCAGGAAATTCTGGTCGCGCTTGTTAGAGGGAGCACGTAGTTATACCAATCTGGACCCCGAAAACGTGCTGGATCACCCGACCCTCATCGCTAATTTTGTTCATCAAGCGCAACCAGCGGTGAGGGATTTCTTTTTAAACTTCAGGCCTGGGTGGGGGGGGGAGGCTGTGACTGTGATTTTGGAAGTAGCGGACTTTGTTTGGGATAAGGATAAGGAGAAAACGAGAAAAAAGGAAAAGAAAGAGGACTTTGAAATGTTGGCTCTTGCTATAAGAGGCCAGCCACCAAATAGAGGATTTCGAGGCAGGGGTAGAGGCTTTCCGAGGGGGCCAAGAGCCGGAATGCAGAGAGGAAGGGGACAAATGAGAAATTCTTGGCAAGGAGATAGGGCTTGCTTTCAGTGTGGTGAATACACTCACTTTAAGAAGGACTGTCCGTGGAGGACAGGGGACTTGCAACAAAATACTAATAACCCTTTTTACCCAGATTATGTAGGTACAGACGCGAATGCAGGGTTCCCACCCCCGCCTCCGCCTGTTGCAGCTCAGCAAACACCGGCTTCATGGGACCAATATGGTGGGCGTCAAATACAACAGCAAAATCAACAATGACTACCCATGGAGAGAGAAGGGTTGGGAGCGGGACTAATGAATCTTATGTCTTTGGCAGGTCTTTTCCTTTCTCTCTCTCTTCCAACCCAGGAACCTAGGCTTTCCTTAAATGTACAGGGGCAAGCAGTGACCTTTCTAGTAGACACAGGAGCCACATATTCTTTGATAAATGTTATCTCTGAAAATTGGTTAAGTAGAGAAGTAAAAATGACAATGGGGGTAGACGGAAACCCCACGCCCATGTGCATCACGTTACCATTGCAAGTGAAATACAATGACAAGATGTTTAACCATGTTTTTCTCTACTCTGCTTCTTGCCCTATTTCTCTGATGGGTCGTGATATGCTGTGTAAACTGGAGGCTACCTTAACCTGCACCCCTGAAGGGGTGGGTTTACTAATGAGTGTTTTGGGAGTACCAGAAGGGAATACAATTAAACACAAACACATAGGTTATCATCTGCCAGAAGACCTTGCCGACTTGCCGCCGGATTTATGGGGCACAGAGGATACGGATGTAGGACTGTTGCGATCAGTAAGTCCTGTTAGAATTCAGGTAAAACCGTTCCTCCCACCGCCAAATGTCGCACAGTACCCCTTGTCTTTAGAAGCCCGAGAAGGCATACGCCCCATAATCGAAGGATTCATCGCCAAGGGAGTCATCCGGCCACAGCAAACCCCCTGCAACACGCCCATCCTACCAATAAAGAAACCACCCAAGAAACCAGGAGACCCCATACGGTGGAGATTTTGCCAAGACTTGAGGGCGGTAAACAGGTATGTGGTTCCCTTGCATACTGTTGTTCCAGACCCAGTGACGATCATTAGCCAGATCCCGTGGGACGCCAAGTGGTTCACCGTCATTGATTTAAAAAATGCCTTTTTTAGCATCCCTCTCCACCCAGATTCGCAGCATTTGTTCGGGTTCGAATGGGACCAACGCTCTTTCGTGTGGACAAGAATCCCACAGGGATACTGTGATAGTCCCGGGGTGTTTAGCCAATGTTTGAGGGACGATCTTGAGGGGTTCACCCCGAAAGGAGGCTCCGTGTTGGTGTTGTACGTTGATGATATCCTGATTGCAAACGGACACCAGGGGGCGCTGCGAGAAGACGGTAAGGCCTTTTTGCTATATTTACATTCAAGAGGTCATAAAATAGACCCGAAGAAAATCCAGTGGCTGTCAGAAAAGGTTAAATACTTGGGGTTCATTTTGACACCGGAGGGACGGCAAATGGACCCGGGGCGCGTTGCTACCATACAGAATTGCCCGCTTCCTAAAACCAAGAGACAGTTAAGAGGGTTCCTGGGCTTGATTGGGTTTTGCAGGCCGTGGCTGCCATCTTGCGGCGAATTGAGTAAACCGCTACATGCGCTTACTGCAAGCAAAGCTCCTGATACTATACAATGGAGCCGGGACAATGAAAAGGCATTCGAGTTACTGAAACAGAGCGTAGCCACATCGATGTCCCTGAAACCTCCGAACTACAGTAAACCTTTTCATTTGTTTGTCCATGAGAGATCGGGGGTGGCTAGTGGGGTCCTGACGCAGCTATATGGCCCCAGCCACTTCCCAGTAGCGTTTTACTCACAACAGATTGATAATGTGGCCCGCGGAACCCCCACTTGTACTCGCACATTGACTGCAGCGGCCCTGCTTCTAACTAAGGTAAAAGGGCTGACTCTGGGACACTCCACCACTGTCTGGACTTCGCACGCGTTATCTGCTTTGCTACGTAAAGGCACCACGCAGGTGTTTTCAGCCCAGAGACAGCAACAGCTAGAGGCGGAACTCTTGGAAGATCCAAATGTGCGATTTGAACGTTGCGGACCGTTGAACCCGGCTACCCTTTTGCCTGAGTTACCTCCACCCCTCCCGGACCACGATTGTGTGGAAGTTTTGCAATCCACCTTGCAGATCAGGCCAGATCTGTCGGACGAACCGTTACCGGAATCAGATGTCATCCTCTTCATGGACGGTAGTTCCTACTATCAGAATGGGGTAAGATACACGGGTTTTGCAATAACGACACAATGGGATGTGGTGGAGGCGGCAGCGCTCCCGGGACGGTGGGGTGCACAAGCAGCAGAAATTTATGCCCTGGCCAGAGCATGCCAGATATCAACAGGGAAAAAGGTGACCATCTTCACGGACAGCAGGTATGCTTTTGGGGTTATACACTGCCACATTCACTTATGGAAATACCGGGGGTTTACAACTGCAGGGGGCAAACCAATACAACACCTGGAACTTGTGCAGAAACTGTTACAGACTATACTTGAACCCTCACAGTTAGCAGTGGTACACTGCAAAGCACATACCAAAGACCAGGACCCCGTAACATTGGGAAACGCACTGGCGGACTTAACTGCACGCCAGGCGGCATTGCTTCCTATGAGCATGCCAACGCTAGCTTTAGCAACTACTGCTTTTCTCCCCCCGGTACCTGTTTCAATACCCCCACAGGAGCTGAAGAGATGGACAGAGTTGGGAGCGATCCTGAAGCAACAACTCTGGGTCATGCCTGATGGTCGAGCCTGCTTACCCAGAGCAGTATATCACACAGCAGCTAAGTGGTTTCACGATCACGGGGGCCATTATGGCACACATGCGCTGGTGGACTCAATTACACGCTTTTGGTATGCCCCTGGAATCCAACCGGTATGCGGTGCAATAGTGAAAGCATGCCACATTTGTCAAGCAAATGGGCCAGCCCTACCAAATAGGGCTCCGCAAGGGGGTAGACCCGTACCAGCTGCACCTTTTCAACATGTACAAATTGACTTTGTTGATCTCCCAAAAGCAGAAGGGAAGAAACATCTTCTAGTCATGGTATGCCCCCTAACAGCATGGATAGAGGCTTTTCCGACCACAAACGCCACCGCTACAACAGTAGCAAAATTGCTGCTGAAGGAGATTATACCGCGGTTTGGAGTCCCAGAGGTAATAGACTCGGACCGCGGAACACATTTTACAGGACAGATTTTGACCAAAATAGAAGAAGGTTTGGGAATTAAGCATTTATTCCACACAGTTTACCATCCGCAATCATCTGGAGCCACGGAAAGACAGAACAGGGAAATTAAGACGGCATTGGCTAAGTATACTCAGGAAACAGGCTTAAGGTGGCCTCAGGTACTCCCCCTCGTTCTTTTTCACTTGCGAACTCGCCCAACCCAAGCCCTCGGGCTTTCCCCATATGAGCTAATGTATGGCAGGCCTCCCACAAAAGGGGGGACCCTGCCAAATGTGGATGTTTCACTATTGGGGGGGGATCACATAACTGTATCCCAGTATCTTTCCTTACAGAACAGACTTCGGGAATTGTGGAAAATCGCAGGGTCCACCAAAACAGTGCCACTCGAGGAGCAAGTACACCCATACTCTCCAGGAGACTTTGTCTGGGCAAAGAAATTCGTGAGGGGCGACTCTCTGCAGCCGAGATATACAGGACCGCATCAAGTTCTCTTAACTACACAAGCCGCTGTTTTCCTGGAGGGACGGAAGTCGTGGATACACCACTCCCACGTAAAGCCCGCTGTGGTAACGGCACCCCCTCCTCCACAAGTTCCGAAACTACGTCTGCAGAGGAACGAGGACACAGGACAGTGGCACGCGACTCAATTTCCCTTCCAGGACGCAGAAATTGAGTAAGAAATGTTTCAACAGAAAGAGAGGCTGTGGGCTTACGTATGGGCCATTTGCACTCTGTTTCATCCAGTTTGGCTCATATGTTGCCCACCTGATGTAAAAATTTGCACCGAAAAGGACTATACTTATTTGAAGGACTTTGGGCGAACCATACCAAACACACGGGACTGTCCGGACCCTTTCTTATACGCTGTGGGAGGAATCGAAGATGGGACAGTGAAAGCCGACATTGCTGGACGTTTGTGTCACAAAGCGGCCGTTGTATTACAACATAACTATACAGGCAACTGGGTGGTACAATGCACTCGGGTGGAAATTGAGTGGCCCATCAGACTAGCGCTCCGGTGCAGACAATACCGCCCTATGCCTAATCACGGCTGCCCCTCGAATTTAGATGTGAATACCATCAGAACAGAGTATAATATGATTACTTTTCAGGTACAGAACAACAAGGTCCAACCCAAGTCATCGGTAAGACCAAAGTTTTGTGTAGGCATTGGTATGCCATCCTGTTATGCTTGGTTAACAGACAGGTTGAATACTCAAAAATCCGAAAAAGAGCAGGTAACTCTAGCCTCACCTAAAGAAAAAAAGATGGGCGGGTTCAAACAAAGAAACACCAAAATAGGCGATGGGTGGGATGGTAACACATTTGTAGCATTGCTGGAAGAAACAGCCCCAAAAAAGGGCACTTGTTATGTCTGTGCACACACACCGCCACACGGACAGGCTGGAGTCCCCTTAACAGGGGCCCCTTTGCCGTTGAAGGAATATCTCTCCTTCGCCTCACATTCCAGTTCACAGGAATTAGAGGGAGGGCTAGTTCTAAGCGGACCCATCACCAGATCTATTTGCGTAGGCAGCGGAAGCCAACCAACAGGGGGAATGCTATGTGACGGCTTGATTTATTCAACACACCCGGGTAATTGGACTTTCACAAACGAAACGCGTAAAGTAGAGGGCCTGACTTGGTTATCCATCTGGCAACTTCTGCTACAGTTAACTTTTGCAGACCACCATTTAGTGCCTTTCCTTACGGATTTAGTGGATCATCAAACCCCAGCTGGCCTCTGGTGGCTTTGTGGACACTCAGCGGTAAGGAAATTGCCAATTTCGGGTTCCTGGACTTGCACGTTGGGAAGGGTGGTCCCAGGGCTTCGGGTTTCCCCCACTTTGCCCACCCTGCGTCGTCGTAATAAAAGAAGCGCAGGGGAGGCAGTATTGAGAGGTTTTTTTCCCATGTACGGAGCGGCCAAGACTTACCAAGAACTCATAGAACTGTCTCAAGCTTTTGAGCGTTTTATGAATGATTCGGCCATTTCATTTACAGATTTGACAAACGAACAAGGCCAAATTAGAACTGTAGTTTTGCAAAACCGGCTCGCCCTGGATTTTTTATTAAGCTGTCACGGGGGGGTTTGTTCGCTGATAGGGAGCGAATGTTGCACTCATATCACTGACAGTAAAGCCGATGTAATTAAACATATTAATGACATTGGAAACATCTATCAGGAGGTGGAACGCATTGGGAATTTTTCTTTGTTCTCAGGGTTTTCTGATTGGTTTTCTGCATGGCCTGATTGGCACAAGATTTTGCTGTATATTGGCATGGTGCTTGCCCTGTTGGTTACTGTGTGTTGCTGTTTACAATGTATTCCCAACCTGGTACAGCTGGGTTCAACCTGTGTGAGTAAATTGACTCTGGCTTATTCTCAAAAAGCGCAACCCACCTACGTGGAAATGGCTTTAAGGCCGATTTGGCAGCCCAAGTAAGAGAATGCAGCTGCCTGAGAGACTAGCTAGTCTCTCAGGGCTGAAAGGGGGGAATTGTTAAGGATAATTTGTGATCCTCTATGTGGTACTACAGTTCACTTAGGCTAACATCAGTTTGGGGCTTTCTGGGAAATAGAACCAAAGTGGCCTTTATTTGACTTTTGATATAAAATGTCGGTTTATTTCCTGGTGACCTGACCCTTACCTACATTCCAGTGGCTCGCATAATAAAAGCCGGTTTAAGCTGGAAACTTCCCTGCTCTGCATTTCTTTTATCACAATCATGTAACCTTGCTTATTGTTGCTAATGTGCCTTACACAAGAATGTCAAATGCTGTTCCTATGCCCCTCATATCCTTGACTTGTTCTATTCCTTTGATATGCAAGCGAAGCAATATCATGACTGTTTCTAGTTTATAGGGGGCGCCCGGTTGCAGCTGGGCCTCCCCTCCATAACTGTCTTTGTCTACTGTTACTTGGTGCTTATCTCAAGGACATGCGAAATAGGCAGACATGAAGTCTGGAAGATAGTCTTGATGTTTCCAATTGTGCCCCTTTCCTGTACCCCTTTACCTCCTTTCATATGCTCCTGTAACTGTAATTATTGGCAACTGCCCCCTTTGTTTTTATGACGTATACCCGATATTGTAAACTTCGGGGTAAGCCTATATATTCTCTAGCATTCAAATAAACGGGGTTCCCATGCTCGCAGGCTTTGGCGTGTAAGTATTGGGTCCCCTTTGCAAAGGCTTTTTTCGTGTGTTACTTGGTCTCTGACAGTGGGTTCATTTGCACCCAGCTCCGCACTCTTCCCGGGTGTAATAAGAGAGTTGGGGAGACAGGGCGGCTTGCGTGTTGGGTTTGGACCTAACAATAGCAAAATACTAAAACAAAATTCTGGTCAAGCCTCATTTACAGGCGGTGGTTGTGATGGGCAACCCCTGCCCTGCTGTTTCATCATTCATGTCTGAGACAGAAACTAACCCTGAGAGCAAATAGCTATCTAGCTCATTAATGTGTAAATAAATACAGTCAGAAAACATATGGTGATAACATCAACAGTCCTGTAAATAACATAACAGACAATTACACCATTATTACAGAAGACGAAATCATTCATTATTATTATTATTGTAACTATAACAGAACGGGAATAAGAATCTTAATTTAACAAAATGTGAACTGCTGTGGACTGGGACATCATAATTGTCCAATGGACAACAAGTGGTGCAAAATGACACAGTGAATCACATCCCGAGTGGGAGGAATGGGTTAAACCTCATCTTCCCACATGGTTTGGTTGTACATTATACGTTTAGCATCAGAGAGCTTCGGCTATGGGATGGCATATAAATGTAATAAATAAATAAACAAATAAATAAATATCTAGTTTGGATCTGATAAGAGATGGAGAGAAGAGAGAGAGAGGATGGAGGACGCATAGGCCCTTCACAGCTTGGGCCCTGTCTATCTGTCCGATTGGTTGTCTTCTTATGAACCCGCCCCGTTCTCTCAGGTCCTCCGATAATTCGCTCCTTAGGATACCCTCAACCTCACAAGTTCATCTTTCAGGAACCAGAGATAGGGCATTCTCTGTTATTGCCCCTAGACTCTGGAATTCCCTGCCAATAGAGGTCCGGTCGGCCTCCTCGCTTCCGGCATTCTGTCGCCAGGTCAAGACGTTCCTTTTCCGTCTTGCATTTAACCTGGACTGAGGAATAGGAAATCTCTTGACCATGAGAGATTATGGAGTAATTATGTGTTTATTGTATTGTATACAGTTTTTACTATTTTAATCTTATCTTATAAGTTTGTATCTATGGTGTATGTCTTGCTTTTATAAGGTATTCTCGGTCTATGTTCTTTTATTATAGAGTTGTCCACCGCTCTGAGCTTTCCAGGAAGATAGAGCGGCATAGAAATGTTTTAAATAAATAAATAGGCGAGAGCCAGAGGTGCGAGACCAAAGAGGGTAATGGAGGAGAATGAACAATTCCCCAGCAGTTTTTCCATTGGTCCCAGCTTGTGTAATCAGTCCCTCAAGATCTATTGGATTAGTTTGAAATTACTGCTGTTTGAAAAATGTGCCAAATTGTGCTAAATATGTGCTAAATGAATGCTATCTTAGAAGTAAGTTGTAGGAATAATTGTGATTTTCCCCCATGCAGAAGGTAAAAACCCAAACCAAACAGTAAAGAGATGAACGTTCAACACATTTGCCAGATAAAAGAATTCAATTTTTCCACATGTGTATTAGATTCCAGAAGATTTAACTTGGCCGGATATCAGAATGTGGCAATGCTAAAGCCCATTTACACAATACTCACATGAAGGGTGTATCACAGGATTACTGGGGTGGGAGTCATGCTGAACTCTTGCACTGCCCCTGGCAACAGGACACACTGATGGCACTCTCTCCAGATGCACAGATATCATCATCAATCTTTATTTACAGTCAACTGACCACAAATATAAAACATAATGCTGGGAGTTATAAAATTTATTTTATTTATTTATTTTATTTAATTTATATACCGCCCTAAGCCCAAGGGCTCTCTGGGCAGTGTACATAAAATAAAGCAATCAGGAATATATAAATACAATAAAACAATAGAATCAAACCAACAAAGGTAAACAAAAATAATCAAACAGTAGCAAAATACAACAATACATATAATAATACGCATTAAAATGCCTGGGAATATAAAAAGGTTTTCACCTGGCACCGAAAAGATAGCAGCGTCGGCGCCAGGCGCACCTCATCAAGAAGACCATTCCATAGTTCGGGAGCCACAACCGAAAAGGCCCTATTTCTAGTCACCACCCTCCGAGCTTCTCGATGGGATGGTACTCGGAGGAGGGCCTTAGATGTTGAGCGCAGTGTACGGGTAGTTTCATATTGGGAGAGGCGCTCCACCAGGTATTGCGGTCCCATGCCATGTAAGGCTTTATAGGTCAAAACCAGCACTTTGAATTTAGCCCGGAAACAAATAGGAAGCCAGTGCAGACGAGCCAGAACAGGTGTAATATGAGCGGACCTTCTTGTCCGCGTCAACAATCTGGCCGCTGCATTCTGGACTAACTGTAGTTTCCAAATTGTCTTCAAGGGCAGCCCAACGTAGAGAGCATTGCAGTAGTCCAATCTAGAAGTTACCAGAGCATGAACGACTGAGGCGAGGTCGTCACTGTCCAGATAGGGATGTAGCTGGGCTACCAATCGGAGATGGTAGAAAGCATTTCCTGCCACTGAGGCTACCTGAGCCTCAAGAGACAAGGAAGAGTCGATAAGAACTCCCAAGCTATGAACCTGCTCTTTCAAGGGGAGTGTAACCCCATCCAGAACAGGGTGAACATCCACCATCTGGGCAGAGAAGGCACTCACTAACAGCGTCTCGGTCTTGTCTGGATTAAGCTTCAGTCTGTTAGCTCCCATCCAATCCATTATCGCGGCCAGGCAACGGTTTAGTACGTTAACAGCCTCACCGGAGGAAGATGAAAAGGAGAAATAGAGTTGCGTGTCATCAGCGTACTGGTGACAACGCACTCCAAAACTCCTGATGACTGCACCCAGCGGCTTCATATAGAGGTTGAAAAGCATGGGGGACAGTACCGATCCCTGTGGGACTCCATAATGGAAAGTCCAGGGTATCGAGCAGTGTTCCCCAAGCACTACCTTCTGTTGACGACCCATCAAGTAGGAGCGGAGCCACTGCCAAGCATTACCCCCAACTCCCAACTCCGTGAGCCTTCCCAGAAGGATGCCATGGTCGATGGTATCAAAAGCAGCTGAGAGATCAAGGAGAATCAACAGGGTCACACTCCCCCTGTCCCTCTCCCGACAAAGGTCATCATACAGGGCGACCAAGGCTGTTTCGGTACCAAACCCAGGCCTAAAACCGGATTGAAACGGATCAAGATAATCAGTGTCATCCAAGAGCCCCTGGAGCTGGTCGGCCACCAACCGCTCCTGAACCTTGCCCAGGAACGGAACATTCACCACAGGTCTATAGTTGTTCAAGTTATCTGGGTCCAAGGAGGGTTTCTTCAGGAGTGGTCTCACTACCACCGCTTTTAGGTAGTCAGGGACCACTCCCTCTCACAAAGAGGCATTGATTACCTCCTTGGCCCAGTCGGCGGTTCCAGTCCTACCAGCTTTCACCAGCCAAGAGGGGCAAGGATCCAGCACCGACGTGGTCGCCCGCACCAGTCCAAGGATCTTGTCAACATCCTCAAGCTGCACAGACTGAAACTCATCCAATAAATAAGGACAAGACCGTGTTCTGGATGCTTCATTGAATCCAACTGCTATAATATTGGAGTCTAAGTCCCGACTAATGCTAGCGATCTTGTCCTGGAAGTGTCCAGCGAACTCATCACAGCGGGCTACAGATGACTCTATAGTATCCCGAGGGCCAAGATGTAAAAGCCCTCATACAGTTTTAAAAAGCTCCGCTGGACGGGAGAGTGATGCCTTAATACTGGCAGCAAAATATCTCTTTTTTGCTGCCCTCACCGCTGCTGTATATCGCTTAGAGCATGCACTTACCAAGGCATAATTGCATTCGTCAGGAGTGCGCCTCCATCTGCACTCAAGCCTCCTCCTCTCTTGCTTCATCGCTCTCAGCTCCGGGGTATACCATGGAGCTGTATGAGCTCTACATAGGAGGGGGCGCATGGGAGCGATCGTGTCAACCGCCCGGGTCATCTCCGTATTCCACAGTTCAACCAGGGCTTCAACAGGAGCGCCAGTCTTCTCAGTCAGAAAATCCCCCAGAGCCCTTTGGAAACCCTCAGGATCCATTAATCTCCGGGGGCGGACCAGTTTAATAGGTCCCCCACCCTTGCAGAGGGAAAGGGTCGCTGTAAGCCTAAACCTCAGCAAGCGGTGATCTGTCCATGACAATGGGGTAGATGAAAAACCCCCAACCTCCAGATCACCATCTCCCTGTCCAGTGGCAAAGATCAAATCAAGGGTATGTCCCGACACATGCGTCGGGCCAGTAACAAACTGAGACAGCCCCATGGTTGTCATGGACGCCATGAAGTCCTGAGCCGCCCCAGATAAAGCAGTCTCGGCATGGACGTTGAAGTCCCCCAGTACCAGCAGTCTAGGGGACTGCAACAATACCTCTGAGACTACCTCTGTCTTCTCAGTTAGGGAATTTGTTGGGCAGCAGGGCGGGCGGTACACCAACAGAATTCCCAGCCTGTCTCTCTGGCCCAGCGCAAGGTGGAGACACTCCAATCCAGTCATCACCTGTAATAAGATTACTTAGTAACACAGGGTACAACGAGCAACAAATTGAATTATATAAACAACTCAAGTTATTTAATTAGCATTGACAATCATACAGGGTTCAAGAATTCTGCCACTTGCTCAGTAATTGCCTTATCTAAACCCTCAAGTAAAACAGTCAAAAGGGACTCAACAGGAAAGACTGCCTGGGAAAGACTGCATAACAGGGTATATTAGGTCTTTTCTGGCCCCTTCGTAATAGCTACAATTAAACAGGATGTGTGAAATAGACTCCACTTCGACATTATCACAGGGGCAACAGATGCACATATAATAGCATGACCATCTGTGGCAAACAAACTGATGTGTAAGCAGTGCTCATCCATAGCACCATGTCCCAACATCAGGGCCAGGGATGTGGCCCTGCTCTTCAATCGTTATGTGATGCCCCCTTCATGATGTACTTAGCTTAACTGAAGGAGACTGAAGCATTTCACTGATAAAGTGTGTCCATCTTTCTGCTGACCTTTCCATCTTGTGCTTAGTGGTGCTGAAATCCAGTCTACAAACTGTCATTTATGTATTAGTTGGGAAATAACAGCTTTCTTGGAATTTTTGTGGGTGGTAACGAGCTACAACTCAATTATTGCTTGTGCTTAAATCCTGCCCCAGTTAATTCTTTACACATTTTGCCTGCGAACAAATTGTTGTCACTGAGTGAGTATTTGGCATTCTCAGTGGTGCATTCTATATGATATAAAATATCGTTGTTTCTCCTATGTTTTGATGGTGGCATCATTCCAGGCTGTACAACACAGCAGGCTCCCTTGGCTTCCTGCAGTTCTCCAAAACTTAACATAGTTACTAAGTACGTTGTTAAGGAGAGAAATATATATCTCCAAGTCTTCATTATTGCACATTGTGCATAATAACAACAGCATGTGGGGGAAATACAGGAAATAAGAATTTCCATGGGGTTGGGAGTTACCCACATCCCAGATGCAAAACAGCCAATCTAGATATACTCCTTACTGGATGTTGCAGGCAGTGTGTGTTTGTGTGTGTGAAGGGCTATAGCTCAGTGGCAGCGCTTCTGCTTTACATGCAGAAGCTCCCTGGTTCACTCCCCAGCATCTCTGGGTAGGGCTGAGAGAGAGCCCTGTCTGAAACACTGAAGAGCCACTGCCAGTCACTATGGACAACACTGAGCTAGATGGCTCCATGGTCTGATTTGGTATAGGAGAGCTTCCTAGGAGGATGACGATGACAATAATAATAATAATAATAATAATAATAATAATAATAATAATAATAATAATAATAATAATAATAATAATAATAAATGTGGTGAAACATTTTCCCTGGGAAAATTCTGGAGCAGATTTTAAACCAGTGAATCTGTAAGCACCTTGAAAACAATGCAGTGATTACTAGATGCCAACATGGATTTATCAAGAACAAATCCTGCCAGACTAATCTTATCTCATCTTTTGATTGGGTAACCTCCCTCATAGACTGTGGGAATGCTGTGGACATAATATATCTCAACTTCAGCAAAGCTTTTGACAAAGTGTCCCATGATATTCTGATTAGCAAGCTAGCTAAATGTGGGTTGGATAGAACAACTGTCAGGTGGACCCACAGTTGGCTGGTCAAAGAGTGCTTATCATTGGTTCCTTCTCAAAGTGGGGGGGGGAGGTAACAAGTGGGATATCACAGAGCTTGGTCCTGAGCCTAGTGCTCTTCAACATTTTTATTAATGACTTGGATGAGGAAATGCAGGGAATGCTTATCAAATTTTCAGAGGATACAAAATTGGGAGAGATAATAAGGTAATACCCTGGAGGACAGAAACAAAATTCAAAGTGATCTTGATAGGCTGGGGCATTAGGCTGAAAACAACAGAGTGAAACTTAACAGGGATAAATGCAAAGTTCTGCACCTAGGAAAAAGAATCCAAATGTACAGTTATAAGATGGGGGATGCTTGGCTCAGTAATACCACATGTGAGAAGGATCTTGGAATTGTTGTTGATCACAAGCTGAATATGAGCCACAGTGCGATGTAAAAAATGCAAATGCTGTATTAGGCTGCATTAACAGAAGTATAGTTTCCAAATTGTGTGAAGTATTAGTTCCCCTCTATTCAGCACTGGTTAGGCCTCATCTTGAGTACTGCCTCCAGTTCTGGACACTGCACTTGAAGAAGGATGCAGACAAGCTGTAACAGGTTCAGAGCGGGGACAATGATGATCAGGGGACTGAAAACAAAGCTCTATGAGAAAAGACTGAAAGAACTGTGCATATTTAGCCTTGAGAAGAGAAGACTGGGGGGAGATATGATAGCACTCTTCAAGTACTTGACAGGTTGTCACACAGAGGAGGGCCGGGATCTCTTCTCAATCATCTCAGAGCAAGATCCAGAATAATGGTCTTAAGTTATAGGAAGCCAGATTTTGCCTGAACTTCAGGAAAAACTTCCTGTTAGAGTGGAACCAATGACCTAGGGAGGTGGTGGACTCTCCAACGCTAGAGGCATTCAAGAGGCAGCTAGACAGCCAACTGCTGGGGATGCTTTGATTTGGATTCTTTATTGCTTTAACCTGCATTGAGCAGGGGGTTGGATTTGATGGCCTTAAAAGCCCCTTCCAACTCTACTATGATTTTATTTAAAGGAGAATGTCCCTTGAATTATATTACTATCTTTTCAGAACTTTTCTGAAAAGTTCTACTAGAGTCAAAATTTATCATCATCAACAACAACAACATTCACTGGATATTTCTCCATTATTTTACACAATATTCACTGTTAGCTCTTGCCTGTCATGGCCCCGTCAGAGGACTCCTCAGATGAGGACGACTCAGGAGTAACAGCAGCAGACCCAGGAGCAGCAGGAGTCACGGAGGAGCCTCCTGAGAATCCAGCTCCTTCTGCACCTCAGCTGCAGAGCACCCCAGGGACAGCAGAGGCCCTGCAACCAGACACAGACAGTGAACAGGATACTCCCCCCTCACCTGCAGAACGTAGACAGCAGAAGGTCAGGCAGAAGAGAGGCAGGCCTGTCTCCTTAAGGCCCAAACGCTGAGGGCTCACACCTGCTGTCCATCCTGCTCTTTATAAGGCACGCCTTGGCTGCAGCGTGTTGCTGACTGCAACGTCAGGCGTGGCTTTGTATATACCTAGTTTCCCTGCAGCATCTCTTTGACTGACCTCGTTGGCAATTGATCCCGGACCTCCACTGACCTCGCTTCTGGACTTCTGACTCGGCAAGTACGCTTCGGATAGGCCTGGCAGATTTACAACCCGACTGCTGGCTAAGGACTTTCCTTCCCTGCCAAAGACCCAGGAATTTCCAGCCCCCCCTGACACTGCTGAGGCAGTGTAGAGCTGACAGTGCCCCAGATCTTTCTGCATTTGCTGTGTGGAGACTTTCTTCACCTGCTCTGTGCTCCCAGCAGGTGTCACAAATAACACAACTTGACTAAATGACTGTTCCAAGTAGGGAAGTATGGAACCTCTCAAAGAATCCCACCACTCCCCTTGAGATCACTCAGATATTTTGCCTGAGGAAGAACTGAAATTTTGCTTTTAACTTTGTCTTAAGAGAAAAAAAAAATCAGTCACAACCTAAAGATGAGCAGGTTCCTCCTAAGATATTTTCCTTGTCTTCCTAAATCTCTATTTGCTTCCCTTGGAGTTGCACAGATGTTACCCAAAAGCAGGAGGCACCAGATTCTCCTCAAAATGTCCATGGAGGGGGGAATTGTTGGCAACTCCAGTCTACTCAACCACTCTTTTGTCTTTCAGGTATAATTCCAGGCGTTGGTTGTTATCCATAAAACCTTTTATTGCTTGGGATCAACATCAGTTTAGAGATGGCATTTTACCCTGTGCTGCATCACTGTTGTTGAGATCAGCCAAAAGTGGCCTCCTGGCTATAATATTTGTCTGCTCAATAATATCAATCCAGGGTATGTAGAACACGCCTGACTGCAGTTATTCTATTGCTATCAACATTGCCTCATGAATAAGAGCACGTCAAGGAGAGGATGGCCTGTGTGGTTCTTGTTGAGCCCAGCGCCCTGGGGGCCCTACTTTACAAGAGTGGCAGTCATCTCTTTTGGCTGTGAACAAAGTCAAATCTCTGCAGTGCTGGTTTGCTAAAGGGAAGGGGGATTAACAAAAGATCCTGGGGAGCAGCTCCATCACTCTCCCCAGGGGTGATGACTCATGGAGGCTGTTGAGAGGTATATAAGCGGGTGAGGGGAGGGTGCAGCTTCACTACTCACAGATCACTCAAATGGAATATCCCTTTGTTGGATTTCTTGGTTTTTTCCCAAACCTGTGTTGCCTGGAAGGCTGGGAAGCTGCAGCAGTGGAATCATGATGTCTTTGAGTACATCTCTACTTTCAACACCTTGGTGCACTACGACAGGGCTGGCTCTTGGGGCAGGCTGACTGTGGTTCTCTCTTCCATCTAGTTCCTTCATCTGTGGTATCTTCTCTCCATCTTAGAAGAGAAAGGACATTTTAACAGAGTGATTCCAAATCTTTACCCCCAGCTCTCATTCTGGCAGTTGCAGCCTACACTATGTTGTGTCTGTTTTACAGACTGGTGCAGCCACCACAGAGAAAGCTGGTCTCCACTGGTAGCAATGATGTCCAAGACACAACAGCAGAGAGGCAATCTAACATCTAGGCTGGGTAAGTATCAGCTGCTGCAGGACTGGAGGATCAGTGCTAGGGCAGTGTCAGCTGGTGGCCAGCTACAATTGCTCTAAATCTGGAGTATGCACCTCCGAATTCACCGTGAAATTTCTAGGAATTAGAAGATTCCCCCCATCCCAATTCATTATTGTTCAGTGGTTTGGCTCTGCCTCCAGTTCTACTCTACCTGCCTTCCCATTTAATTTGGAGAATTTCTAAAAATTATTTTCAAAATTGGCACATGAACAGTTTTCATCCTTTCCCTGCTAATTCATGTACACCCATGCATGGGTTTATTGATTAAAAAGGGAATCTTTATGAATGCATTCATTGAATCACAGCACAAAAATGAACACTACAGTCAGTGTATAATCACATCAAGATTTGTATTTTTGCTTTGATCTCAACAATGAGCATATACGCTGTTTCATACCAGTATCCTGTAGAAAATACAATACAAAGTGAAAATTATGGCAAACTGCATGTTCAGTGATTTGAACAATTAAAAGCTGGAAATTAAAAATGGGAAAAAAAGAAATTGCCAATGCATTGGTGTTATTTCAAGAAGAGTGGGTTATTCAGAATCTTAAAATGTAAGAAGCAAATTGGAAGATAAAAGTGTTGTAACCATCCCTAGAAATTTCTTTTTGGGGGGCATTTGGTGGCAAGTCTTCTGTGTGCACATGAATATAAATCTAAAACTCAAACACAAAACTGGAGAAATGTCATGTTGAAGAATTGATCAGATATGGGGAAAGTTGCAATGTACTGGTAAAATCATTTTTATAGCAGTGGGAGTCCCACTTGGCATCCTCTTGACACATCAAAGCATTTTCTGGCTAGAAAATACTTTTTCTTTTCTTTTTGTTCTTTTCCCTTCGTTGGTCTCACTATATAAAACTTGTATTTCTAAAGAAGACAGAAGTGCAGCATCTGTGAAATGCATGTATCTGGAGCTAAAGTTAAACAAGCAAAATGATATTGCAAAGCAGCAGTAACCAAACAATATGGTGGTATATCAGGTTGATATAAAAACTGAATGACTGATAAAATACATTCCAGGTTTTACAGGAAGTATTTGATACCACTTGATCTTTCACACGCTTGTTCTAAGCAGCTACAAAGGTGATGGTGATAATAGTTTTATACCTGAATGGTATCAACAAATCCTTATTGTTTCCATGTTGGCATGCATGATACAGGGAGTTTGTCAAGGTGCCGCTCTGCTCGTGGCTCCCTGGCATTTCTGCTGCTTGCCTAACACAGCTGGAAATAAACATAGCCAGGGAAGAAGTAATGTGACACTACTGATGCCAGTGCATGGATATCCTAAAACTGGGGACTAACAAAGATGGGGTAGCCAGCTCTTCTTTATATGACTTGAATGAGGAGTAAGACAAATTCATAAAGGAGGATGGGTCTACCAACAGTTATCACCCAAACGTTAAGACGCTTGCTTGTAAACTTGTGTATCTGACAAGAAGCAACATGTTTCTATATCCTGGGAGGACCTTCCCTCAAGAACAATGGACAATTGGGAATTAATTTGGTCCAATGGAAACCTCCTCCACAGCAGTCACAAGCTACTGAGATAAAATGATGGAGGGGGGATTCTCAGCTATCGATTTGATCCAGGAAAGAGTAGACATTTGAGGCTGAGGGTTGAAATAATACACAGATACAGCAAGCTGGGTTGAACAAAGAGCCACTTTATTAAACTATAAACAAACCCCTTAAACTAACCTGCAGAGGGGAAACATAGGTGCAAGAACTGTATATAAACAAGCAGTTGCAATACAGCTCTCGGGCAACCAGCCCCGGGCAAGGGCAAGCCATTCTGCTTACCCCTTAACCCTGCCACACCTGTAGGTGAGCAGGGGGGGCTTCCCACATCACCATCCCCTGGGGCCCTAAAAATCCAGGTGAATGAGGTAACTAGACCCCAGAAGCAGCCCATATCCTGCCCTCAGGCCCTAAAGACCTGACTGGCAGGCCTCTGGAGCCACCAATCACCTCCAAAGGTGCCTAAGGGGGCTACCTAGCTGTCCTTACCTACTTTCCTTCCCACACCTTGCCACACAAGTGACCAGACAGACCAACCCCCCACTCAGGGAATTAACCTTAACCTTGTCGAATTAGCCAAATTAGCCGAAATAATCTAGTAACCACAACACCCCCAACCTGATTCTATCCCACCACCACAGTGTGGAGTAGACAAAAAACCTGCCTGCCAACAAAGGTGGGCAGGATAAAAATTCCTACTTGGCCCCAAAGCGACCCAGTTTGCACCATAGCAATGGGAGGGCAAGGTGGGAGTTGCGAGCCAAGAGAAGGCTTAAGGGGGCAGTGAAGGCTTAAATAAGCCCTGATGCCCCACTGCCCATGCAGCATGCCATGCGTACACTCTGTGTGCGACGTGCGACTGCTGCCCTCATAGAAGATGGTGACTGCGGCTTCAACCCCAGGCCGCAACTATGCCCTCCTGCCTAGGCTGTGCTGGGACTTTCATTCTGTTTCCTGACTCCTAACTGAGCAGAGCAGAGCAGAGCAAGCTGTCTCAGCTGGTCCACAGGAGAGGAGATACAAGAGGAGAAACCAAATGCACACTTATAAGATGGGGGATAGTTCGCTCAGCAATACGACATGTGAGAAGGATCTTGGAATTGTTGTTGATCACAAGCTGAATATGAGCCACAGTGCGATGTAAAAAAGGCAAATGCTATATTAGGCTGCATTAACAGAAGTATAGTTTCCAAATCGTGTGAAGTACTAGTTCCCCTCTATTCAGCGCTGGTTAGGCCTCATCTTGAATACTGCATCCAGTTCTGGTCTCCACACTTGGAGAAGGATGCAGACAAACTGGAACAGGTTCAGAGGAGGGCAACAAGGATGATCAGGTGACTGGAAACAAAGTCCTATGAGGAGAGTCCAAAAGAATGGGCATGTTTAGCCTGGAGAAGAGAAGACTGGGGGGAGATATGATAGCACTCTTCAAGTACATAAAAGGTTGTCACACAGAGGAGGGCTGGGATCTCTTCTCAATCATCCCAGCGTACAGGACATGGAATAATGGGCTCAAGTTGCAGGAAGCCAGATTTCGACTGAACATCAGGAAAAACCTCCTACATATTAGAACCATACAACAATGGAACCAATTACCTAGAGAGGTAGTGGACTCTCCAACACTGGAGGCATTCAAGAGGCAGCTGCACAGCCATCTGTCGGGGATGCTTTGATTTGGATTCCTGCATTGAGCAGGGAGTTGGACTTGATGGCCTTATAGGCCCCTTCCAACTCTACTATTCTATGATTCTATGTCAGCACACCAGCTTGCACCTAAGCAACTGGTTGCTCATGGTGACGATCCAACCAGGCCAGAATGCTTGAGGAATAAATAATGATTTATGTGAATTCTGATGTGAATAGACCTGAATCCTATCTCCTGAGCTAATATACAGATTGGACTATAGGTATATTTTGGATTTTGAACATCTCCATATTTTGCAACTCAAAAAAGCATGCCAATATGCACTAAAATGTATATTTTAGGATAAAATACATTTGGAAATGCAAACACTGAGGGGAAATGCACATTTGAATATTTCATTTGTGATAAATGGCATATTTATATACATGAATTTTGTAATAAAATACATAATCAAATGTAAATTGTCATGGACATTTTTAAAATTTCAAAAATCACAGGTTAACACAGAAACAAGATGAGACAGATATATAAACACATACAAAACTGCCAAAACATAGAAACACATCCATCTATTCCTGTGTCAGAGTAAGCAAAGACTAGCTGAGATTCTATTGACTCTTTGACTCCAATTCTCTTCTGAAAGCTGAAAATAATCTGAAGAGATCTGATTTGGTTGAAATAGTAAAAGCATATTAAAGGAGTTATTCCTACCTAGGGGGCAGGAGACAAGCAAAGCACCTAGCTCATGCAATCAGTATTATAGACAAGTAACTGCAGACCTTAAAGCACAATCCTGCACATGTCTACACAAATATAAGCCCCATTAAGTTCAGTGCTGCTTACTCCCAGGTGAGTGGGTGGAAGGTCACTTGCAGGTTATAAATCCATCAGTTGAAGATCACTGGTGGTGTGTAAGATTGCCAGATGCAGCTTCAGATAAGGCCTTTGTCATAAGTATTTCTTTTGGGTGGGATTTTCTCTCAGATCTGTAGTACGAAGTTAATGAAATATGTTTAACCAACCTGCAAGCTTTCAGAGAAACCGAATAAATTATCTTGGAGAAAATACTGTTTTCCTCTTGATCTTACAGAAACAAACACTTGAGATTCAACATATGAATGAATACATTTGAATGGAAAACCCATTTTCTTGCTTATTACTTTGGTTTTCACAGGTTACTTGCTACAACCTTTAAAAAATCAATACCATCATATTTTACTTTTAGTGACACTGCATTTCTTTCTATTTATCTTCCTGTCATGCAGAAGGATGCTGAAGTGATAAAGTCTGCTGATCTTAGATTAGTATGTTTCACAATGTAGGTATGTTCTAAGGAATAACACAAGAGAGACGGTCCTCTTGCTGAAGGATAGAGTCCATTGAACTCTAACTTTGAAAAAAATCATTCGATAGTCTCGGATTGATCTTGTTAATATGTTAGAGCATGCTGGAGTTCATGTGCAAATTCTTCGAATGTCCACAAGTAAATGCATATTTCCCTACTTTTCATATATAGACAATATTAACAATCACATGACAGTAATGCCAACATATGTCTCTAATATTTACAAAAATTGTCTGGGACTGTCAACTGTAGGTATGGATATTACTATTTGTGTTTTTAGTGCTGTTTCCTGTGTGATTTTGTGGTGAATTTCTAATCCATTTAAGTGTGTGATTTGATTACTTTTCTTTTTGTTTATTTATATCCTGCCATTCCTTCCACATACAGCTGTCTTGAGCAATATTCTGTTAGAAGGCAGACAATCAGGCAGGCAGGACACACACACACACAATAAATGGATTGATAACCAAATTTCAACAACAAATATTGGGGACATGGTATACCCAAAGTTAAGTAGTTCTTCCTTCATCAGAACAAAAAGGACTTTAGATCTTGATCCAGTGGTATCATCAGGAGAACAGTCTAAGGCAGCCTTTCCCAACCAGTGTGCCTCCAGATGTTGTTGGACCACAACTCCCATCAGCCTCAGCCAGCATTGCCAATGGTCAGGAAGATGGGAGTTGTGGTCCAACAACATCTGGAGGCACACTGGTTGGGAAAGGCTGGTCTAAGGACACCAAGGAGAGAGGAAACTGGATGCAGGAATGAGCCCAAGAATGAAACCATAATGCAAGCACTCCCTCTGGATCCATGACTCAGGGATGTTGATCTGCTGCCATCCTCTATTCTTCTGAACCCTCCAGGAAGCCCCCCATCCCTTGTTGAAGCCAATGCCTCAAGAATCAACATGGCCTGTTTAAGCACCAGTAACCTCCTCGATGAGGAGTGGGCAGAACAAGAACCTCTGATCTGCTCCAGATGTTGCTGGACTGCACCTCCCATCAGTCATCCCATTGGTCATGCTTGCTGGGTCTGATGGGAGTTGTAGTTCAGCAATATCTGGTGGGCTAAAGGTTCCCTACACCTGGTTTAAACCCCCACTTGGTGCCAGAATTTTACTGGGGCAACATCAGAGCTTGGGAAAATTACTTTTTTTGAACTACAACTCCCATCAGCCCAATCCAGTGGCCATGCTGGCTGGGCTGATGGGAGTTGTAGTTCAAAAAAAGTAACTTTTCCAAGCTCTGGGCAACATCCTTGTCTGCTGAACTTGGGTTGCTATATCCAGCCTGAATCTCTCCCCGTTCCACTTGGAGCTGTCCAGAACGCTGCTTCCTTGCCTCACCTTTCCCAGTTCTCTCGGGAGGAGGACATTAAAAGAGACTTAACTTTGGGTGGATTGTTCCCAGTATCATTTTCTGAAGATGAAAATTTGAGGCAAATTTCTGGAACTCTGTTCAGGCAAAACATGCACTGGAATTGTGAAAGAGTGGGCAAACTCCACACAAATCAGATTGGGAGATTCACACTTTGCTAATTCTATCTAAATTTGGTAATTTCCAGTGAAGAGGGTCAGTTATATTACTGGAACATGTCCCCCCCCCCCGAGATCATGTATATCTCCCTGGAATTGTTCAGGGGCAACAATTCAGTACACCGCTAATATTTGAATCTATCAATGTAGAATGAAACTAATGGCTTTGAAAGCCCTCTGTGTTCCTTTGCAACTGGAGTGAAAGAAAAATGACCCCCTTGCATACAGCAAAAGTCTAAAAAGAAACATAAACTCTGAAGATTTCAAATAGTTATTTAAACTAAAAATTGCATCATCTGGCACCTCAGAGAGTTGATTTGCATGTTTCCAGCATCAAAATTCCCCTAAATGCTCATTTTAAATTTCTTGTTAAAACACCATTTCTAATTTCTTCCAAAATGCATTTTGAGTGCTTTTTGAATGCTTTTAAAATTAACTATTTGGCTTTAACAATCACTTACTGATTCAAAGTACAATTCACAAAGAGGTAGTTGAAAAATCAAATCAATAGAGAGGCATACATTTTGGGTTAGTTAGCAGAAACAGAGGGATGGAAGTTGACCAGAATGGTTAAAGCAGAAATTCCTAAACCATGTGGCAGGATAAATAATTGATTTAATAATTAAAGTCTAATGTAATACCAAAATATCTGCCCAAACTTCTGCTTGCCATGCCTCTATATGTTTTGATGCTTTGGCCATGGTGCAGGTTGGATCAATCATATTTCTGATTGTGGAACAAGAAAAGATAATGTTTTCATGTTTAAATGCTGGTATTGAACATCATTTAATGCTGCCTATTGAGACATGCAACAAAATGTTGCAGTGCATGCTCATCTTCTGACAGTGTTCCTGTTCAGGGTTCCAGACATTCCCTTCTCCAATATACTCCATACCAGTAACAGTTGGCAGGGAGGAGTAGTGACACTTACCTGACCTCCCATCACTGACATTGTTGCAGTTTACTGGGAGAGGGAGGGGCGAGATGATATGAGGGTTAGCACTGTGTAAATGCACCAGTGGCCCCAATCTGGTGCTCTTACACCACACCAACCTCCCTGCCACCTCTCCCCTCTTCTTCTTTCTCCCAATAAGCCATAATAATGCTGGTGATGGGAGGTCAGGTAAGGCTGCTGCCTCTCCTTGCTGACCACTACTGCTCCATACACCACCCGTTTTTCAGTTTTTCTTCACCTTGTAGTGGTGAGTGGGCTTGCGTGTTCCAATGAACCCTGTGAGCAATGCCGTCAGGAGTCATGCACTCCCAGCAGGGTCATCCATGGCTGTAAGGTCAAGGGAGAGGAACCAGACAAAGAATGATCCAAGAAAGTCCTCAATGGCAGAACAGGCCGAGGATAACAATGTGTACATTACAACGGCTGTGAAGGTGGATGAAGGCTGCAGCAGATAAAAGACTTCCAATTGTTGTGGTATCCATGCCATTGGATCAAAGCCTTTTCCTGTCAAGACTGTGTGTTTATCATCGTGCGCTGATCTCCCCACATAAAACAAATTCATGCACAGGTGTCCTCCAAGCAAAGCAAAGCAAAGCAAAAGTCCCATGGCAATCGGCGAATGGCAATGGGGGCAGGACTGTGAAATCCAGAAGCCCCTAGTCATGGACCAGCACATGGGCGGTGGATACAGACTCAGTTGTCCTGGCTCAAGGACCCAGGCAGTTGAGTAGTTCGGCAGCTATATCCACAACTGAGCAGTCCCATTCAGGATCCACTCTGCTCACCCTGTATGGGGAGGGGGCTAGAAAAGGTGCCCTAAACATAGTCTGCCTCATCTCTCTTCCTGACTGGATCACAGCGTCCAGTGGGGTCACCATTTAGCGGTCGCAAAAGACAATTGAATTTTGGAACATGGAATAAACGGACATTGCTGATAGTGAATGTCCTGAACGCAGGACTACCATCATTGTGAGGGAGTTAAGATGTTTTAATATTGACATAGCAGCACTCCAAGAAACACGAAGAGCAGGAGAAGGACAACTGAAGGAAGGAAAAGGTGGCTATACCTTCTTCTGGAAAGGACTGCCTGAACAAGAACGATGAATACATGGAGTAGGCTTTGCTATTAACGATAATCTTGTGAAGCTCTTGTCAGAAGTTCCTATTGGCATTAATGAATGACTCTCAACTCTCCGGTTAAAACTTGCCAAAAATCAGCAGACAACTATTGTAAGTGCCTATGCACCAACATTAGATGCTGATGAAGAAATCAAGAAAAATTTTTATACCCAGCTGGACACCATCTTATCAGAGATACCTAAGGAGGATAAAATTATCCTCTTGGGTGATTTCAATGCAAGAGTTGGGCATGATTTCGATGTATGGTCAGAAACCATTGGGAAAGAACGAGTTGGCAATAGCAACCTGAATGGAATTCTACTTCTGGCTAAATGTGCAGAGCATACTCTTGTTATCACAAACACACTCTTTCACCAGAAAGATAAATTTAAAACATCATGGAAGCACCCTCGGTCGAAGCACTGGCATCTCCTGGATTATATAATTGTCTGTGCCAGAGATTGTCATGATGTACTCCTCACCAGGGCCATGATGAGCGCCGATGACTGCTGGACAGATCACTGATTAATTCGATCCACTATGGCCATTAATATTGTTCCTCAACGTAGGCTCCAAGGAAGAAAACCAAGGAGTAAAATGAACACCCACGCCCTTCAAGATCCTATTAAGCAAGCCTGCTTTCAAACAACTCTCAAAAAACATCTACCGACAGAACTCCCTGAAAACGTCGAGGAACACTAGATTAAACTGAAGACATCCATTATTGCAGCATGTGAACAAACTATTGGATACCAAACTAAGAAACACCAGGACTGGCTTGATGAGAATGATAGTGAGATTGAACATATCATTGACAAGAAAAGGAAAGCCTTCCAGATATGGCAGAAAGACATTAACTGTGCTGCTAAGAAAAACATCTATGCCAATTCAAAGGCTGAGGTCCAAAGAAGAACTAGAGAACTTAAGAACGCTTGGTGGATAAAGAAAGCTCAAGAAATCCAGCACTTTGCAGATGCTCATGATGCACAGGGCTTTTTTAATGCCACAAAGGACCAACAAATTACGGTACAAATCCCTTACGTTCAATGGATGATAGCAAACTTCTTAAGGATAAAGAGTCTATTGCACTGCACTGGAAAGAGCATTACCACGACCTCATTAATTGTAACTCTATCATGGCTGATGAGGTCTTCTCACAAATTCCACAACAACAAACTAGAGATGAGCTTGCAGTATCCCCTAATTTGAATGAAGTCAGTAAAGCCATCAATCAAACGAAGAACAACAAAGCTAGTGGACCTGATGGGATCCCTGCTGAAGTCTTTAAAGAAGGTGGGCCTGAATTTACACAACAACTTCATAACCTCATCGAAAAAATCTGGATGAGGGATGAGATCCCAGAAGACTTTAGGGATGCCATAATTATCACCCTTTTAAAGAAGGGTGATAGAACAGATTGCAGGAACTATTGAGGTATCTGTTTTCTTGCTACCACAGGTAAAATCTTTGCAAGGATCCTCGCAAATCACCTCCTGCCGATCTCAGAGGATGTCCTCCCCGAATCTCAAAATGGCTTCCACCCTTCCAGGGGGACAGTGGGCATGATCTGAAAACTGGATGCCCTGATAAATTTGTGAATATTTTGTGACTCCTTCATGACAACATGATAGCAACAATTTTGGACAACAATGACTTTCAGAGCGATCCATTCAGAGTCGGATCAGGCATAAAACAGGGATGCGTCATTGCTCCTACCTTATTTTCTATCTTCATTGCTGTGATTCTACACCTTATTGAGGGGAAACTTCCTACCTGTGTGGCAATCATATATCAAACAGACGGAAAGCTTTTTAATCTCAGTAGGCTGAAAGCAAAAAGTAAGGTAATGTCAACCTCTGTTACAGAACCAGAGCTTGGAAGTAACTAGTTACAAATAACGAATTACTTGTAATTCATTACTTTTTTGAGTAATGAGTGGGTAATTCCTTTACATTTTGATTGTAATAGAACTAGGAGTAATTTTACTACTTTTGTGGAGTAATTGTAACATTTCCAGAATTACTTTTGGGCATTACTGGGGGGGGGAGCAGGGGAAGTCTTCTGCTCCTCTGATTTGTGGATGAAAATCATGTGCCTCAAACTGGGCTTCTGTGCAGTGTCGCTCTTTCCTCATGCTCTGTGGATGGGGAGGAGGCAGAGAGTGAGATGGGGTGGAGTGGAGAAAACAATTATTTAAAAAAAATGGATAGTGGTGGTGAAGAATGGAGTGGAGGGGAAAAGGAGCCAGGGGGCAAGAACATGGATAAAGGAGAAGGAGGCAGCAGCAGAATGGAGAGAAAGAACTGTGGAGGTGAAAGATGACAACGTGTGTGTGTGTGTGTGTGTGTGTGTGTGTGTGTGTGTGTGTGTGTGTGTGTGTGAGAGAGAGAGAGAGAGAGAGAGAGAGAGAGAGAGAGAGAGAGAGAGAGAGAGAGAGAGAGGGAGAATACTGTGTTTGCACTTGGCACACAAAGAGGCCTCCACCACTCTCTCTGGCTACTGTACTGCATTTGCAGTATTTTAACTCTTTTGCATCTCTGGGGAAAATGTTTGCTTGAGTGAGTGTCCCTTAGTTGGTGGCAGAGCAGGGTCTGGGAGGTGGGCAAGTGAGAGAGACTATGCTAGCTGGCTGAGTGGGGGGGTTGCACTTGGTTTGACGTGGAAAGATCTGAATAGTGGCCTCTGCCTCCCTCCCCACCTCCCTTACCAGTGGAGAGACCACCATTGCTATCTTATGAATAAAAATAATTATTCTACTACCTCTGTATGTGTTTGTTTATTTTTAATGTTGTTTTAGGCTACTTAGATATGCAGCAGCCAAGGCCAGCACCTTGTAGGCGGTTTTTTTAAAGAAACTGAAATGTAATTGTAGTGATTACTTTGGAGGAAAAGTAATCAGTTACTTTCAGAGCAATTGTAATTGTAACGGTAATTACTACTTTTTAGGCCATGTAACTGTAACTGTAATGTATTACTTTTTAAAAGTAATCTTCCAAGCTCTGTGCAGAACTTCAATATGCCGATGATAATGTAGTCTCTGCACATTCAGAGAAAGATCTTCAAACTATCCTAAATGTCTTTGCAAAAGCATACAGAAAGCTTGGGCTCTCACTTAATATTAAAAAAACCAAAGTGCTTCATCAACAGGTGCGAACTAGTCCCTCTGTAGCACCATCAATCCAGCTTAATGGTGTGACCTTGGAGAACATTGATCACTTCCCCTATCTTGGTAGCCATCTCTCTGTAAAAGCTGACATCAATGCTGAAATTCGTCTGAGCTCTGCAAGTGCTGCATTCTCCCGAATGAAGAGTAGAGTGTTCAAGGATCGGGATATTCACAGGGAGACCAAAATGCTTATTTACAAAGCCATTGTACTGCCGACTTTACTGTATGCCTGTGAAACATGGACCATTTATAAATGCCACCCTCAACTTCTTGAAAGATTCCACCAAAGCTGCCTCTGGAAAATTCTGCAAATTACTTGGGAAGACAGATTAATGTTAGCATTTTGGCAGAAGCAAAGACTACCAGTGTTGAAACAATGATCCTTCAAACATCAACTTCGCTGGACCGGCCATGTTGTTTGAATGCCTAATCACCGTCTTCCAAAGCAGCTACTTTACTCTCAGCTTAAGGATGGGAAATGGAACATTGGAGGACAGCAAAAGAGTTTTAAAGATGTTCTTAGAACGAATCTAAAAAAATGTAACATGAACATCGACAACTGGGAAGTCTTGGCCCATCAACGTCCCAAATGGAGGTCGGCTATTATCAAAGGTGCTGTGGACTTTGAAGAAGCATGAATACAGGGCGAATGGGAGAAACGAGCTAAGTGGAAGGCACATCAAACAAATCCTCATCGTGACCATCTTACATCTGGAAACCTATGTCCTCACTGTGGGAGGCTGTGTGGATCCAGAATTGGCCTCCACAGTCACTTATGGACCCACTGTTAAAGACCTTATCTTGGAAGACAATCTTACTCGGCCATGAGTGATTGCCAATAAATGAAATCTCCATGGCTACTGAGCATGCTTAATGCTTGTTGAGATGTTTTGCTCCCTAAGGTTTTTGGCTGGTTGGTTTTTGGCAATTTTCAGGTTTCACTGTTTTCCTTTACAAATAAAATCAAACTCTGCAAGAAAAATACCTAACTACACAATCCTAGCAATGTCTACTCAGATATAAGTCCTACTGAATTCAGTGAAGTTTACACGGGTAAGTGGAGGTAGGATTGCAGTCTAGTTCACTGTTATCTTTGGGATAGGGAAATTCTAGGCCTGGACAACTTGCATCCCACCAATCTGAATGCCGCCCACCATGCAAATATAGCCACACAACAGGTGTTCAATTAACCTTTTGATTTTTCTATCTGTCTGGGACTTCAAAATCCAGAAGATTGACAGCCCTTGGTAATCCCCAACACATAGCAGGTGAACTACGTTGTGCAGGACTGGAATAAGCAGAACTGCTGGATTTCATTCAAAAAAGTTTAGGGAATCCTGAAATAACAGCATTCCTACCTGCCAGAATCTGGAGCAGACCCTGATATTGCTTGGATTCTCTAATCCATTCTGGACTTTGAGCTAACCTCATTGCAAAGACGTCTGGTTAGTTGAGGGTTCAGTATTGTTACAAAACCGTTACAGGACTTGTCACAAGCTACTTCTAGAAATAAGCTGTTCCCAGCTCTCATCTAAAAACCAGTCTACCCAAGAGGAACCTGGCAATCCAATCTAAAATCTGGGTCAGTAGGTTTTGACTGCATGCCTATTTGTAATGCAGACCTTTATTAGAGCCGTATTGATTTCTGCAAACACTTATCATGTCCTTTCTACCTACTGTGCAGACAAATGCTTTCTACAAAAATTTCAGTGAGGCTCAGCTAAAATCTTCCTTCCAAAAGCAAAATCCTATTGTAATCCTATGGGGATGCACTACTTTGAGGACTGTTCTGCCTAAACAGGACAGAAGGTGTCTGATTCTGAAATTAATAGCACATGAACCACAGAAGAGGGATTTGTTTGTATGACAAAACTGAAGAGGATGTTCTTCTAATGATTCTTCAGAAACATTTGATGGCTAAACCCCCCAAGGCCTCATTGCCAAAATGAGTCTTGCAGACAATTTGGCTAAGAGTTACTTCCCTGAAACAATCTCATTATTGTATGAGTCTCTAATGAAACCCAACATTCTGTTCATGTCTCAAAGCATCTGTCCTCTGCATTGGAAGTAACAAAATACCTTTTTATATATCTGTAAAAGAACAAATTGTATCTGGCTAAATTGCCAATCAATGTCTTGTGGCCAACAGAGGGAGTTAAACTTCAGCATTAATGGTTTATGGTTCTTTTGTGATTCATAAAGAAGAAAAGAAACCCCTCAGTTGTTTTATGTGTGTTTCTAGTTGCCCTTCACAAACAAAGTTTTCTGCAGTGTCATTCCTTTCTTCATCATTTATTCTTTGTCAGGGTACCATATTGAACCAGTTCTCAGCTATTCCTGCAAATGTAAGAAACAAACCTGTACCTTTTTGCCACCTATGTTTCCAGCTTCTACAGGCTGGAATTGTATGAAGGAAGCAAAACAGAGTTTCCATAACTCTAGCAACAGTTTTCAGAGGAATTAGACAGACATTCCATTTCAAATACTCATCACCCTCAACATATTTTTTTCTTTTTAAACTGCTTTAGGGAACTAACAAGACACATACATAAATAAGCAACAAGAACAACTAACAATGCAGAATGCAAATATGAAAATGGACTTGGTAGATGTATGTTCTCCCTACCATCATTAACTCTAGCTATACCAAAATCCCTCCCCCACTCCCGGTTTCCTGAAAAAATCTCCCTGTGAAAATAGGGACCAATTTTCTGCTAGTTTTTTGGGGAGATGAAGAAATTTCTCCAGGGGCCTGCTGCTTCCTTTGGTGGATCTTATACAGAACTGCAGCCAATAGGAAGCTGCAGAGAAAGCCTCACAGCGCTCCCCACCAGCTATACTTCCTAGAATGCTTTGGGATGAGTGCATTGCAATGTGATGTGGTATTGCTCTCATGTCACTGCAGGAAATGGGGCCAGCAGGAAGCTGCAGAGAGACTTTTGTTCAAGTTTAAAAAGCAAAAGGGGCAGGAAACAAAAGTATACACCACGGTTGCGAAATCTGAGACGGGAGGTGAGACGACTAGAACGCCGGTGGTGGAAATCACGTTCCGAAGATGTCCGGACACAGATTAGAGCAGCAGTAGCTGCCTATCAAGTGGCAGTGAAGGCAGAAAAGAAGAGGTTCTTTGCTGCCTCCATTGCTTCTGCAGAGTGCTGTCCCAGGAGGTTGTTCCAAGTGGTCCGAAGCCTGGTCGGTCCAGTTGCTCAGGAACCCTTGGAACAGTCAAAAGCCTCCTGTGACAAATTAGCAAAGCACTTTGCTGACAAAATCGAACACTTACGGAGCCTGATCCCGTACGCCGTGGATACAGTGGATGAACCAGAGTTGACCAGCTGCAAGCCGGTCGAATGGGATCGGTTTCGGCCTCTCCCTTCTGAGGATGTGGACAAGGTGCTCTCAGCTGTGAAGCCTACCACATGTCTAAATGACCCTTGCCCGTCGTGGCTCCTTATGAGCTGCAAAGAGAAATTGGGCGAGGGGATTAAGGCGGTGGTTAATGCATCCCTGGAGGAGGGTGTAATGCCATTAGCCCTCAAGGAGGCAATTGTAAAGCCCATCTTAAAGAAGCCCTCCTTGGATCCCCAAGTTCTGAACAACTTTCGCCCAATCTCAAATTTACCATTCTTGGGCAACGTCATTGAGCGAGTGGTGGCTAATCAGCTGTTGACACACTTGGATGAAACGGATTATTTGGATCCATACCAATCGGGTTTCAGGACTGGACATGGTACTGAAACAGCCTTGGTCGCTCTGGTGGATGATATGAGGAGGGCATTAGATAGGGGAGAATTCACCTTTCTTGTCCTCCTCGATCTCTCAGCGGCTTTTGATACTGTTGACCACAGTATCCTTTTACATCGCCTGGAGGGGTTGGGAATAGGGGGCACTGTACTGCAGTGGTTCCGCTCCTTTCTCTCCGATAGGCATCAACAGGTAGCATTGGGGGAAGCGGTTTCAGACCCTTGGCCTCTCAATTGTGGTGTGCCACAGGGCTCTATCCTCTCTCCCATGCTATTTAATATCTATATGAAGCCGCTGGGGACAATCATTAGGAGATTTGGGCTGCAGTGTCACCAATATGCGGATGACACTCAGCTCTATCTCTCGTTTAAATCCTCACCAGAGTTGGCTGTGGAGACCTTGTCCAAGTGCCTGGAATCCGTGAGTGGATGGATGGGAAGGAACAGGCTGAAGCTGAATCCCGATAAGACCAAGGTGCTACTCGTGGGAGACAGAGGAAGGTTGGGAGATATTGACTTGATGTTCGACGGGGTGAGATTGCCCCTAAAGGACCAGGTCCGCAGCCTTGGGGTTGTTCTTGATTCCAAGCTGTCCATGGAGGCTCAGATCTCGGCAGTGAGTCGGGCAGCTTGGTATCAATTACACCTCATACGTAGACTGCAACCATACCTTCCTGTTCACCAGCTCCCATTGGTGGTACATGCCCTGGTCACCTCTCATTTGGATTACTGTAATGCGCTCTACGTGGGGCTACCCTTGAAAACGGTCCGGAAATTACAACTTATACAAAATGCGGCGGCTCGACTACTTACAAACTGTCGCCGCCGGGAGCATATTACTCCAGTGCCTTTCGATCTGCACTGGCTCCCAGTTGTTTTTTGGGCCCAATTCAAGGTGTTGGTATTAACCTTTAAATCCCTATACAGTCTCGGCCCAGTTTATCTGATGGAGTGCCTCCAACGCCACCAATTATGCCGCCCCACAAGATCAGCCACACAGGGCCTTCTCTCAGTCCCGCCAACTAAAACAGCTAGGTTAGTGGGGACGAGGGAGAGGGCATTTTCAGTGGTGGCCCCCACCCTCTGGAACTCCCTCCCGTATGATCTTCGGCATGCCCCTTCCCTGAATGTATTCTGCCAGGCCTTGAAGACCTGGCTTTTCAGACCAGGGTTAATTACTATGATAAATTGCCTAGTACTCTGAACTGTTATTGTTTATAGTTTTATAGTTTTATCGTTGTATTGTTTTATTATGTTGTATTTTATTGAAACAAAGATGTACGTCGCCTAGAGTGGCCATTGGCCAGATAGGTGACACAGAAATTAAATTATTATTATTATTATTATTATTATTATTATTATTATCTTGGCCAGCTCATAAGCTTAAGTAACACAACAAACTGACAAAAATGTTTTAGCAGTATTCAGCTTTACAGCTATTAGCCACTTGCAGAGCGGGTTGCATCAGGGTATTTGCACGTGAAGACCCCCCTTCTCCAGAATCTGAATGCAAGCCTGCCACATCATGTATAATTTGGCCCTGAATATTATTAACCAAAGGAGAGAACTACTGAGGGATCAACCACATCTGCCAAAGAAGCCTCCTTCTAGCAATAGACCAACAACGTTCAAGGGATGAATCTCTATAAAAGCTTCCAGGTCAGGCTAACCTACCTGCCTGCAGTAATGCCACAAAGGCTGGGCTTGTGGGTGCAAGTCCAGTGCCCTGCACAGCCCATGCCCCTCCCTGTGCAGGCTAAGAGGGCTCATCCATTCTTGGAGAGGGGTCTGCATGGGTGGGAGAGGGTTGTTTTGCTATTTTTCACTTTTAACGGTTGCCCTCTCCCTCTGGCAGCGCTTCCTGGAGCATTTTCAGACATCACAATCTTGTGTAACTTGAGAACAAGTCCCAAAAATGTGGCTGCCACACTTCCTGGAATGGCTTCTGAGTTGTGCAGTGTTATATTGCATTGTGTCACTCTGAGGACCTTCTAGAAAGCGTAGGACCCAGCAAAGGGAGCTGGCATAAAGGAGCTTGCACCACTGTGAGTAGCGTGAGACCTTTCTTTTAAAGGTGTTTTTGTTTAAAAAAAATAACCCTGGGTAGGCTTGTACGTTTAAGAGGTAAGTGAAGCTGCCACAGTGAGGCGGGGAGAGTGGACAGAGCAGGGAAGTGCATGTGGTCCAGGGACCCCTCAAACCTGACAGCACCTCTGCCCTCCTGGGTAACTGGGGCTGCTTTAACGCATGGGGCTTTTTGCGTCAGTTTTGGGGGTTAAAATGGTGATGCTTCTGTGCCAATTCTTAAAATTCCTTTCACACTGCAGTACCTATTACATTAAGGAACTGTGGCTTTTTTGGCCAATTTACCAACCTTTCACACAAATGTCTTTCCCACTGCTGCAATGAGCAATGTTTTGTTTTTCTTCCTCACCCGTTATACACATACACACTGTAGTTCCTTCATAATTCCCTGGATGAGTTAGCCAAGGCTTCCCCCCCCCCATTTCTGCTCATGTATGCCGACATAGCTGTAGTTCCTCAGCTATAGAGTGTGGGTGAGTTTCTAAAAAGAATTGGAGTTTATCGTTTTTGTTACACCTCAGTCAGCTCTATCTTCAGGCTTTGATTGTTATTTTCAGAATAACAGTCCAAAACATATTAATCCACATGAGGAGGCAGAGGCAGAAGCGGAGGAAGGGGAAACTGCTAGCCATGCCTATGCCAGAATACAGGTACAGTTTTCATCAGGAAAAAAATGATGTGTGCCTAAAAGGTGGGAATACATTGCATGCTGTGATGCCTGTCATGCAGCTAGCACAAAACTCCCATGTTTCTCTGGGTTCCCAAGCTTGCAAACTGATTATTTCTGGAATCATTTATCACAGAAATGAGAGCTGAACTTCCACTAAATTTCTGGAACTAGCTTTTACATTGTATGAAAGATCAAATAAAATGCACAAATTACCAGGTAAGAAATCATCAGAATAATGGAATAAAGTGCAGTGTGAAGGCAGACTAGGAGACCTGCTAGGAACACAGGAAGCTGAATCTTAAGTTCATGTAGCTCAGTATTGTCTATGCTGATCAGCAATAGCTCTCTAGGGTTTCAGGCAGGGGTCTTTCCCAGCCCTACTTTGAGATGCTGGGGATTCAAGTTGGGTCACTTTTGCTGCCCTTTGATGGGTTTGGGGGCCATTTTCTCACAGGTGTGTATATTTTAGAATAAAACAAAAGGAGCTGCTTTGCTGACCTGTTAAAGGAGTTATTCCAAGATTTTACCAGTTCCAGTTTCAAAATTAGTCTCACTATGCAAACATCTGTGAGATACTGAAGGGCTATTCAGATTAAGATTATGTTCACAATGAGCTAAAATGAAGAGATGATTATGTATCACATTTTGCAGGTGTTCAAAACATTGGGGTGAATACTGAAGCAAATCTATGGCAGAGTTGAAAAGAAGCAAATTGTAAATGTAATAAAAATACCTTCTTTTGTCAGTGCAAAATTTAGGATCAATTTCCACAAAGGACGACTGTGTCCAGAAGAATTCACAAAATATGGCACTACTTTAAAAATAAACAGCACTTTCCAAATGTTTTAGGGATGTAAGCTAGTTCCCTACTAGTAGGGGCACAATTTGTGGTAACACTGGAGGAAGGGATTTACAGGACCTTCCACATATAACAAATCTGGCTTTGCAAGTGAATGTAGCTGACATGGAGCTGCCTGAAGCCAATCTTAGTTCTTTCATGAATATACCTCTATTACATGTGTGTTCCAAACATAAATTTGTCTCATCCACACCTTATCTTTTAGCGGCACATATAAGATTTCTAGGTATAAACTGGTTCTAAGCAACTGCACTCAGCTCGGCTGCAAATCAATATGAAGTAGATGTTGGAAGTAGCAAATTCCATATAAAGCTCCATTCTCTTGCAAACCTAAAAGACTGTCAGTTTCTGTCAAAGCAGTGGTTAACGACACACATATGAATTTCCTTCTGCCTTGAGATGAATCTGAAGCTCAAGTCAGGTTGCCAGGCCTGAGGGTATGAGCTGAAGTTATAGGATTTTAGCCTCCTTTTCAGGATCCCTAGGATAATTGAGTACAGTCTGCAAAGCAGGCACAAATACATCCAACATGTTACTGGTTCAAACCTATACAGCCTGTAACAGAGGGGAATGTTTAAAGGGCCTAAGTTAAACATTAGAAGAAAGTTCTAAATGGTCAGAGCAGTTTTAACATCTTTAAGCTCTTAGACTCCAGACAGGTGTATCCATTGTACTGTTTTTGATGCCTCTTTTGGCAAGCCTACCCAGGCATGCAATTTTATTATGTATTATGGCTTTTTAAAAAAAATCTATTGATTTTATCTATATCAGTGGTTCCCAAAAAATTTTCCATCATGAACCACTTAAAAACTGCTGACCGTTTAAATGATTTTTCCAGATGTTGTAGCAATTGTAATGCACTGTGTTAAATTCTGTATGATTTTTAATTGTATTGAGACAGACGCACCTTGGACCACCAGAAAGAAGCTTGTAGACTTAACTGGTGGCCCGCAGACTACAGTTTGGGAACCTCTGATCTATATCATTAATAATTGTATTATGTTTGCTGGTTTTTAAAGTTTATTGATCTTATGAGTGTTTTGGATAAATACTATTTTATGTAAACCATTTAGATATTGTTGTTATTTTTTATTAAGTAATGTAAAAAATAAATTAAATGGTTTTATTGAGGCTGTGGGATTGTATTTCATACTTTGTATTTTGGCTTATTGGTCAGTTGATCATAACAAACATCTGACTGATGGACTGTGACCTCTGCATTACTATTGCTCTATACTTCTCTCTCTCTAAAGAATCTTCTCCAAGAGCTTTCTTATGAACTAATCTTTTGAATGGAATCTAGTTGTGTATTAATGTAGGCATCTAATGAACTAACCTCTCACTTAATAAACATCTCTATGTGGTACTAAGAGCTACTGGGGAAAAACACCCCCAAAATTTGGGGCAGATTTCTCCCACCACTCCACTGTTTCTGTATTTCTTTTTTTACCATCAACCCTCACAAACTGCTGGGGAGGGAAGAACTGCTTGGAACAAAATTCCACACTGAATCGCCTTTGATATTCTGTAGCACAACCCCCCCCCCGTTAAAAGAGTTCCTCGGAACTTTGGCAATCATACCAACATACTGCTATCTTGGTATTTGGTATTTTTCTATGGCTATAATCCTCTGTTCATATAAGAGTATTATATCCCCTCCTGAAACTCAGATAAGTCCCCTCTT